>NW_011507242.1:0-1401 GCF_000495115.2 Populus euphratica | reverse complement strand
GTCCTCAGGGTTGAAGGTTGGGAACTTGAGTTTTACTTCGTCTATAAACTCCCAGGTGGCTTTTACCAGGGACAACCCTTGTCAATGGATTAAGAGTTATGTAGCCGCTTGTTGACCTCTCTTGCTTATCCTGCGATCCACGATGGCTTGTGGCTGTAACAGGGGTTCTCTAGGTCCGTCTGGTAAGCTTTTATGCACCACCCTACTTACCACACTCTTTTTCAATAAAAAGACATGAAAGACTGGATGGATATTTGACAATGATGGAAGGTCCAGCTTGTAGGCTACTTCCTCAATCCTCTTGATTACTACATACGGGCTATAGCATTTAGCTGCTAACTTGTAGTGATGCTGAAGCATTGATTTCTGTTTGTAGGGCTGTAGCCTTAAGTAAACTGAATCGCCCACTTATAGGACCTTGTCGCTTCTTTTCTTGTTAGCCAATTGTGTCATTCTGTTCTAGGATTGGAGTAGATTTTGTTGTACCGTCTGTAGCATTTTCTCCCTTGTTTGAAGATAATGATCAACTAGCTCTACTACTGAGTCTTTAGAGAAATATGGTATGTGTATTGGTGGTGAAAACCCATATAGTATTTCGTAGAGGGTGAACTTTGTAGTCGTATGGAAGTTGGTGTTGTACCACCATTCACTCAAAGCCAACTATGTACACCATTGTGAAGGAATCTCCCCTGTTATACACCTGAGATAGCCTTCTAAGCACTTGTTGACGACCTCAATTTGCCCATCTGATTGAGGATGATACGCTGTGGAGTAATGAAGGTTGACCCCTTGTAGGCTAAATAATTCCTTCCAAAACTGACTAAGAAAAATGGAGTCTTGATCGCTTACTATGGTCGCTGGCAATCCATGCAGTTTGTATATTGATTCCATAAAGGTCTTAACGACTGTGTGAGCTGTATAAGGGTGTGAAAGTGCCATAAAGTGTGCATATTTACTGAACATGTCCACCACTACAAATATCACTTCCTTGCCCTCTGATTTTGGTAGGCCAGTTATGAAATCCATGCTAATGTCTGTGAAGGGTGCAGTTGGAATTGGCAAGGGCTGTAACAATCCTAGAGTGGCCACATTCTCGGTTTTGTATTGTTGACAGGTTGGGCACTCTCTCACTTATTGTTTTATTTGTTTTTGCTATTTTTTCCAGTAGAAAATGTTGGTAACATTGGCTGTTATGACTGTAGACCCCGAGTGTCCCCCTAAGGATGAATAATTGTAAACATTTATGAGCTGGTGTTGGAGTGCTATATTGTTCCCTACCACTAGTTTCCTTTTCCTGAATAAACAATTGTCCCTCCACTTGTAATGAGGGTGTGTAGCTGGGTCTTTTGTTAAGTCTTGGATGATAGATTGAATCTTGTTATCCTCCTTCCAAGATCTTTT
>NW_011507241.1:0-1401 GCF_000495115.2 Populus euphratica | reverse complement strand
TCTTTGTTGGGATTGAGCATGTTCTCCAATAAAAAATTCCATGGAATTGAATTCAGGTTAGATCCGAAAACGAGCTAGAAAATCTTTGCGTTCTTGAAAAGTTAGTAGGAAACTTGCATCGGATTTCGACAAAGAACTTTAATAAAAGACGAATCTAGCTGATCTTAAAATAATTTTTGATAGTCAATTGAATGATGGAGATTCTCAATCCCCTATAAAAAGATTCACTTA
This sequence comes from Populus euphratica, assembly GCF_000495115.2. Lineage (NCBI taxonomy): Eukaryota > Viridiplantae > Streptophyta > Magnoliopsida > Malpighiales > Salicaceae > Populus > Populus euphratica. The sequence continues at coordinate 1,170 of NW_011507241.1, read as the reverse complement.
TTTGTCTCAAATAAAAAAAAAAAAAACATAACAAAACAAAAAAGGGCTACATGGTTTCAACCATTCCAAATATATATATATATATATAAACAATTTAATAATGCAAAGCAGAGAGTTACTCTCCTTGGTGCATATTCTTGAAGAGGAAAAGAGAGAAAGGGAAGTGTTATCCCGTGCCTCAACTCCTGGCGCCTAAGGATTCGAAGAAGGATGTTCGAAATAAAAGAAAAACAAATTTGGAGAAGTAAAATAATTTTTTGGAGGCCATTAATTACTTATAGTCATTATTATTACTTTTTTTCCCCACAAACAACTTAAAAGTTTCCTTGCATTTATAGAACTCGCCATGTTTTCTTTTCTTGTTGAAGAGATAATAATAATAATTAAAAAGAAATCTTTTATAGGTTTAATAATAATAATAATAAAGAGGTTGTCCAAGGACGGAGAGATGACCAAAATCCAATAAATTGTAGTTGGTTAAGCGAGCACCTTCATGGTCGGTTGCCCATTAATTCTGTCACGCAATCTTTTATAGGTTTAGTAGTTGTGAAATTTGGTAGAGGGCAAAATAAATAAATAAATAAATAATAATAATAATAATAATAAATACCGGCAGACCATATCTTGAACGTATGACATTAGCAAATATTCTCTCAATGTCACCATTGTTCCCCGTCACAAGTAAACTTAGACCTGGTTTTCTTCTTTAGTCCTACTAACGAATTAATAGTGATTTTATTCTCACGTGCTAACTACTCTATTTCAATTGTGAGAAATCGCATTCCCCATGCTCTCTCTTCTTCTTCTTCTTTTTTTGTTATAAGTATTTTATATTGGTTTTTGAATATTATACACATAGCACAAATAATATGAAAAAATTATTTGAGAATCTATGTAATTTTATTAGATAAATCTAGAAATATTTAAGAATTTATTACTTGAAGATTTGATATTCTTCAGCTTTGAATAATTCTTTAAAGATTAAGTTATCCAAAACCACAAGTTATTTAATTATCTGATCTCTAATGATAATTCATATAAACTATCGGTGAAAAATCTTTTAAATTTCTATTTAAAAAAGATAGATTATTATTCAACATAGCTTTGTATTTTATGATTTATATAGTTTTATTTTAACAGACAACCACCCTAAAATAAAAAATATAACTT
>NW_011507243.1:0-1401 GCF_000495115.2 Populus euphratica | reverse complement strand
AGAAAAAGAGGCATTAACCAAGGAGAAATAAGTAACCTCATTCTAGAGAAAGAAAACAACATAATTCTCTCCGGTTGGCCACCGGAAAACAGTGGAAGCCTCTGCAACACTTTTCTATACTGCTGGAACCACTCTTAAGGTAAATCACAACCCGACTTCCCTTTTTTCTTTTTTAGGATTCGTGGTAAAAGAGTACAAAATGATGCTTTATGTATTTTTTATTTTAAAATGCATGAACATAAATAAACAAAACGATGTTTTGAGGCTTACTTAAGTTTAATCTAGACATTGTGTGATTTTATAAGAAAAAAAAACACGTAATAAAATAAAATAAAATGACTAAATATGTGAAAAATACATGAATAAAAATCTAAAGTTGCATGCTTTTTACCATATATATATATATATATACCCTAATAAATGTGTTTATTTTGATTAAAAAAAAAACAAATACATGAAAGAAAAAAAAAAATTCTGTTTTTAGGTTCACCTGTAACCTAGACTTATAATGATAATAGTTAGTTTTTTTTTTTTTTAATGTTGCATGCTTCCTTGGTTGTTAATGAAAAATAAACTAAAATCATGACATGGGTTTTCACTTGCTTGGATGGTCATGTTTTTATATTTGTTGTAGCCATCCTTCTTTGTAATCATGTTAAAAAAAATATATTTTAAATTTCATGCATTTGGGCTAAATCTCTCAAAACAAAGTGTGTGCATGTGTTTAGTTAGAGTGCATGCAAGTCTTATAATTACATCTTATTTTCATGTTCTCATTTCTACTACCTAACTATTCATTGACTTGACTTGATAGAATATTAATAGTTACAAGTTGTGATCAAGAATAAATAAATGTATAGATGTTAATTCACCAAGAAATTAGAAGTAGAAAAGGTGACATGAACTTTATAATGGATATACTTGAACCCACTAGTCCTCATAGGATTTAACTCATTATAATAAATTCATTCATACCCGTGTAGATAGACTATTGGTAGATTAGACATAAATTATTAGGAATAAAAGACAAGTAATAATGTAACTTGTCTTAGGTAAAATATTTTAGGGTGATAGTATTTTTTCTTTAGTATAACTAGTCATTTACCTTAAAACTCCATATGCTAGTTAAGGTTTTTTTAGTGATAATAATACAAGGTGATGACTTCCTTTTAATATAAGATCTTTACTCCTTAACATAAAAGAAGACTCTTGATTCATACTTAAAAGTGCATTTTTATCCAGGTTTTATATCATCATTTTGCACATGAAGTATCAATAACTCTTTAACTAAAACATGTTTTATAATAACATATCTAATAATATAAGATACCTTTAATTTATGGTAAATACTCATTTTAAATGCAGGCCTATCACATAAATGAAAGGATTAACTGATGAGTT
>NW_011507342.1:0-1187 GCF_000495115.2 Populus euphratica | reverse complement strand
TTCAGAACAATAATGCTTTGAAATATAAAGACCCTGGTTGTCCTATAACTTCTTACTTTATTGGAGAATATAAAATTAAAAGAGCATTACTTGATGTTGGAGCTAGTGTGAATTTACTTCCATATTCAGTTTTTCAAAGTCTCAATCTAGGTGAGTTAAAATCAATTTCTGTAACTCTCTTACTTGGTGATAGATCTGTAAAAGTACCTAGAGAAATAGTTGAAGATGTGTAAGTACAAGTTGATAAATTCATTTATCTTGTGGATTTTGTTATCTTGGACACATAACCTGTTGAAGCATGTAATTCATTTCCTTTTATTTTGAGACGTCCGTTTCTTGCAACTTTTAATGTATTGATTAATTGTAGGAATGGACTGATAAAGCTATCATTTAGAAACATGACATTGAAAATGAATATTTTCAACATTTACAAGCAACCTGGAGATGATAATGATTTACAAGAAGTAGATCATATTGAAGAATTAGTTTATGATTAACTTGAACCTACTTTAAGTAAAATTGAGTTGGATAAATTTGAAGATTTGCAAATGATTTATTCTCAGAAAGAAATAACGAATGAAAAAGGCACCGAAAATATTGATGCGGATCTTTTGTCTAAAGCTACAACAAATTCAATATCTAACATCACACCAATCGATGATTACTTTCCCAATAAATCATTACTTTCTCTTAGTTCAATGCCTTGGTTTGCTAAAAATATCAATTTTCTTACTTTAGGATTTTTGCTAGCTCACTACAGTATCGAAGACAAAAGAAAGCTTTTGAACGACGTGCAAAACTTTTATTAGGATAACCCGTACTTATTCAAATATTATCCTGATCAAATATTTCAAAGATGCATTCTCGATAATAAGGTAAGTATTGTCATTAAATTTTATCATTTTGAGGCATGTGGGAGTCATTTCTCGTTAGAAAAGACTATTGCAAAAATCTTATAAAGTGGATTTTATTGGCCCACCATGTTCAAGGACTCACATGTGTTCTGCAAAGCTTGTAAAAATTATCAGGATTTGTTTCAAAATATAAGGAATCATTAGATAATCTTCTATTGACTTTTGAGACGTATCCTGGTAGAGATATGCATTGTGCAATTCATGATTTATGGCCACAATTCCATAAAGAACATTATCAACTTAGTCTTGGAAATCTGACTAAAAAAGACCTTA
>NW_011507240.1:0-1402 GCF_000495115.2 Populus euphratica | reverse complement strand
GATTATTTTGTTTTTCTTACATTGTTTTTGTGTTTTTTTTTAGTGATTTTTGCTAGTTTCTCTCACCCCGGTCAAATGGCGGACAACGGTACTCCGTGACTTACGTCGGTTCTTTCAGTTTCCGACAATAACTGATATCTGTGTATATATTTGTGCAATTCTTTGAATCTCTCTTCCAATTCTCATTTGAAAATGGACACTAATCTTGAAAAATTGAAAAAGTATTTTCCCGCTCTACCTCAAAATGCGATTACAAAAATTTACCGTGCTAAATGTGCAAGATTGAGATTGTTAATGAATCATGAAATTCCTGAAGATATTCGCTGGTTGATTGAAGCAAAGGTCCGATTATCAGGTGAGTCCTCTAACTTCATTTCACACATGCCTGGAACAGGTAAAAGCACTTTTGCAAAGAAGCGTCGTGCAAAACGACTCAAAGTGTGTCATCGATGTGCTAGATGCAATTGTAATACACAATGTTGTTCTTTAGGAATGGTATCTATAAACGGTGAAGATAAAATACAATTCATTAAGGATGGCCTGAGTAAGGAGTCTTTAGATAATCTTCTATGGACTCTTGAGACGCATCCTAGTGGAGATGTGCATCGTGCAATTCATGATTTATGGCCACTATTTCATAAAGAACATGATCGACTTAGTCTTGGGAATCTGATTAAAAAAGACCTTGTTTGCCAGTTTTTAAGAAAACTGGATGGGAAGCCTATCCCTGACCCATAGAGGGCGTTTAAGCCGTTCTTGGACATAAAACCAAGGGAAGATGTGAGCCACAATCACAACTACCTATGCATACACATGCTTTTTCAAAAGTAAATAAATAAATAAATAAAGAGAGAGAGAGAGTGTGTGAGACTCTAGTTGGCCTACATATAGGTGGTATGATTGCCTTTCTAATTTCTCATCTATAAAACCCTCTTTTCCTTCCTTTCATTTCTACTCAACCCATACATTCAACAAATACAGAAGTGTGTAGAAATGTCAAGTTCCTCAAGTCATCAAATAAAAAGTATTTGTGTTTTCGGTGGATCTAGTCTTGGGAAAGAAAAGGAGTTTTTAGAATCAGCAAATCATCTTGGTCAGGTGCTAGCTGAGAGAAAGATTCATTTAGTGTATGGGGGAGGCAGTCTTGGGTTAATGGGAGGTGTGTCAATAGCTGCATTTTTAAGAGGTAGTCAAGTTTTGGGGGTTGTCCCCGAAGCTTTAGCAGAAGGGGACATCATTGGAAAAACAATTGGAGAGGAACTTCAGGTCTCCACAATGTCAGCTCGAATGAATGCAATGTTTAATCATGTTGATGCCTTCATTGCTTTACCAGGTGGTCTAGGCACATTGGACGAGATCTTTCATATTTCCTTTTGGGCTCAATTGCACATTCACCATAAAC
>NW_011507078.1:0-1521 GCF_000495115.2 Populus euphratica | reverse complement strand
TTTAGACACCACGTGCCATTCCACATTAAAAAGAACACGACAATGCATGAAGAGAGATGATGGAAAGCTGATTTAGCCACTGAGTGACGCTCCAAACATTACCTGAATGACACGAATGCCACACATTTACTAGTGTATTTTGAACATGCATTAACAATTTTGTTATCTAAAAAATTAATAAATAATATAAAAATACCAAAACCTCCCTTCCATGACCTTGGTAATTACACTAAATATCCAAATAAAAATACAAAAAATACCCCAAAATACTAAACTTATTTTGTTTTTTTATCTTATCCAAATACATACTTTCATTATTAAGAACACTATGAAAAGTCAATAAAGCTTTTCGTTAATAACTTTAATTTTTGTTGATTAAAGAGGTAAGTTTGTAATTTTACTATTAAAAATAAAAAATATAAATATTTTCAATTTTTGTTTGTAATTTTACTATTAAAAATAAAAAAATATAAATATTTTCAAAAAAAATTTTAATAATGAATATATTAATAAAAAAGATTAAAATAAAAAACCCTTAAAACCCAGCCGTGAAAACCCAAAGATCAATGACAATTTTACGAGTACATTATCACAGTCTATAATAAAAGCACTTTGCTTACATGCACAATGATCCAAGCAATGAAACATCAACATGCTTTATATGTTTTGTTAATATATAATACACATAAAGAGATACTGATTATGAAATTTATCATTTGTTTTTAAGATATCAATAAATAATAAAGTAATTTGATATTAAAAAGTAAATTCATCATTAATATGAATGCTATTTACCGCATACAAAGTTAATAATAAACTTGATCTTAAATTAAGGACGTCATGGATTAACCAAACATGCAAAGGATATTAAATAGAAAACCTTTTAAACATAATTACTAAGTCAATTTCTTTGAAATAAAATGAAATCTTGTAGTTATTTCAACTGAGACTAATTTTATAATTCCTATCATGATCACAATACTTATATAGTATTTTATTATTGTTTCAAAATAGAAAAAAAGGATAAAAAAAGAAAAATAAAATGAAAATAAAATTGTATTTAATAATAATATACAAAACAAAATGACTAATTTTTTTATCCTTTGTGATCTAATTTTATAATTCCTATCATGATCACAATACTTATATAGTATTTTATTATTGTTTCAAAATAGAAAAAAAAAAGAAAAGATAAAAAATAAAATGAAAATAAAATTGTATTTAATAATAATATACAAAACAAAATGACTAATTTTTTTATCCTTTGTGATCTAATTTTATAATTCCTATCATGATCACAATACTTATATTGTGTTTGATTATTGTTTTAAAATAAAAAAAATAAAGAAAATAAAAACAAAAAAGATAAGATAAAAAGGAAATTGAGATAAAATTGTATTTGATAATGATATATAAAATAAAGTGATTGAATTTTTTTATCATTTTTTATCTAATTTTATAATTCCTATCATCATCACAATACTTTTTGATCAAATTGTATTTGATAATGATATACAAAAT
>NW_011507436.1:0-1260 GCF_000495115.2 Populus euphratica | reverse complement strand
ACACCCCTACGAGTTTAGTAACTTGAGTCACAGATACTCATATGTAGATAGTGTAATATTTGATTCCCTTAAGCTTTTCTCCTCAACCCATGTAACAAGTGTTGGGCCAATAGCTCCCAAGTCAGTTGACTTTAGGGTATTAGGTGTTAAAACACTCCTTCGGGCTTAATTGCTTAGGTTAGGGAGGCTACGAAACAAAACTTATCCACATTTTTATTATCTTTTTTTTTCTTTTTTTTTTTAATTATATACTATCCCTTTCCCTTAGTTGTTACCTTTAACAAAAGAACATAAATAATGTAATAATCCAATATGCAACCCACAATCATATGTTAAAGTGTGTGTGTGTAAATTAAGGTTTAAGAATACATGTTAAATAAGTATATGAGCAAAATTAAGTGATAACACTGTGAGAGTTTGTAAATCTGAATATTTCAAGAAGTATTATGATAGACCTTGTTACGAATGATTACTAAGATGCGTCTCAAGAGTCATAAAAGTTCTCCTTACTCTGCCATCATAGTAACAACAATTTTGCACATGTTTTATGAAATAGAAAACATAGTTTTTTTTTTTAACTACTACCCTCTCCCCCCAACTAAAACGAGACATTGTCCTCAATGTTTAAAGGTAGAAAGATAGAGTATAGAAGATATCACCTGAAATAAGGAACATTGACAAACCTGAAACACACTGAAACAAATATAAGTAACAACAAAACATAATAATAAAACCAAAAGACACAAAGATTCACAAATGAAGGCTCAAATCCAATCTAAGCTTTTTACGGCTTTTCTTAGTTGACCAATTTATACAACTCATGGAAAGATCAATTACAGGAATGAAAAATTGTAGTTGGTCAATCAATTGTTAAGTAGTAGCAGCAGAGATTATGATTTGTCGTGCTGAAGATGTTAGAAATTCCTGTTCCACAGCATGATCAAGAAAGGACAACAACTTATCATAATAACCATTAACATTTAACAAACCTATGGGTTTATGGTGAATGTGCAGTTGGGCCCAAGAGAAAATATGAAAGATCTCTTCCAATGTGCCTAGACCACCTGGTAAAGCAATGAAGGCATCAGCATGGTTAAACATTGCATTCATTCGAGCCGACATTATGGAGACCTGTAATTCCTCTCCAATTGTTTTTCCAATGATGTCCCCTTATGCTAAAGCTTCGGGGACGACCCCCAAAACTTGACTATCTCATAAAAATGCAGCTATTGACACACCTCCCATTAACCCAAGACTGCC
>NW_011507239.1:1270-1403 GCF_000495115.2 Populus euphratica | reverse complement strand
TTTCATCCATATAAAGTAGACCTAAATCTGAGATCTACAGCTCCAGATATGACCCAATTACATAAAAATATTCTAGTTTGGATTGCACTAGCATCTCTTTTCTAAGTTTGGTCATCTCTTTGTCCTTTCAATT
>NW_011507239.1:0-1196 GCF_000495115.2 Populus euphratica | reverse complement strand
AATTAAAGGTATCTTATATTATTAGATATGTTATTATAAAACATGCTTTAGTTAAGGAGTTATTGATACTCAAGTGCAAAATCATGATATAAAACCATGATAAAAATGCAATTTTAAGTATTAATTACTACCCGAGTATATGGACAGAGATAATGCACTTTTAAGTACTAATCACTACACGAGCATATGGATAGAGACGTAGGACGGCCCAACTTGTCACGCTTTGGTTGAGAGATTAAGCCCATTTAGGCCTATTTCATTGTTATTTTATTTATTTAGCCCATTTAGGCCTGCTCATTTTTATTTTATTATTTATGTTAAACAGTTTGATGGATGGGCCGAGTCCAATAGTAAGATGTTTTAGAGTTTACTATTTATATGTTCTTCTGTCATCTTGAAAGATTATTTTGATGATTAATGAAAATATTGCAGACTTTGTATATCTTCAATCCTCTTTCTTCTCTTCTTCAACTTCTTTCTTTTTCTAAAAGCTTATTTCTTTTCTTGCTTTAATTTTATTATTTACTATCTTGCATCAAATTTGGCATCAGAGCATGGCTTTTAATTGTTCTTACAATTAAACGATCCATATGTTTACGTTAACCCTAGATTGATATACAAAAAGCATATTGTTTTGATTATAAAAAAACAAAAACATTGTTCATCGGCACTGTTCACAATAGCCATCCTCAGCAGCAGTGCCTCGTGATCAATGGCACCTCAGCCTATCACAGCGGCAGACCCACCACCGAGAAGACCTGCACATCAGTCCCATAAAGCGATCGGCCATTCGACATCAACACCGGTCATAACTAACGACCACAAGCACACGCTAATTTACTGTCTTTAATAACCCGCAGCGCTACAGCCACAGCAGCTCTTTGTCTTAGGTTCTAAATCAGTGTTACAAACCATCCACGGTGCCCTTTCCTTCAGCAACAACCGATCCACTCATTAACGGGGCCCCATCTAGCAGTGACTCCACAGACACCACTGCCTTGTCCCTCGCACCGCCTGGCCCAAGCAGAATCATGAAGCCCCGTTTCATGCTCCATTGCCTCCAGCAGTGGTAACCGACCATAGGAGGTTGGGAAGACAAAAACAGAGGCTCCCAAAATAATTAGCCCTACCACATCACCAATTACATCAGCATTTAGCATCCAGGTCATCAACACATCACCTGACACGTCATCACA
>NW_011507238.1:0-1404 GCF_000495115.2 Populus euphratica | reverse complement strand
TTTGCCATCAAACTTCAATACTAAACAGATACTAAGAGGAAAAAAGCAGAACAAAAAAATAACTAAAAAAATGCTCAACTTTTATCTTTATTCCCTCTAGCTTTGCTTTGCTTTTGTCAACATTATACTATCCTTTTGTCAACATTATACTATCCAAGTAAATTTTAATTTACTTGAATAGTGTAGCAACACACATCTTGCTTCACTTAGCCAGGTTACTAGCTTAGGTAACTGATCGAAGTGAGCTGGTTGGGTTTAGCCCGACTCATATCAGTTGGATTGGGTTCAATTCAAACTTAAATGTATTGATCTGAATTTGTTCCAAACCTAAAAATATTAAAATTGATGTGACCTAGTATAATAAAAAAAATTCAAAAAAAATTCATAGATATTATGTTTTATTTGAAAAACCAATATTTAACATGATTCAATGGTACTATATAATTATATTTGAAGAAAATCACATAATGATATAATATTTATAGAATTTAATCGTAATCTCAATTTTATTAAATTGATAATATTTCAACTAAAAACCACTAATATTAATATATGTCTTATTTAATTATTGTATAATCCCATTTAAAAAAAATATTTTTTAACCCGATACATTAAATTATTTTTTATTTAATCTCAATTTCAATTACAGTTTTAACTAAATATATATTTTTTCAGACCAACCTTAAATATTTTTTATAAAATATATATTTTTTAAATTATAACTATAAAAGCTATCATAATATCAAAAACACTTCTAATCTACATGCTCTATCCTTCCTTCAAATGCACATGTGGTCTATCTGGAGGATAAGGGCAAAGGAATAATTACAATGTTTATAAAAACTAAACTTGTGATTTACCGGGTTAAAAGCTTGGGTCATTTAGATAGGTTGGTTAATAAATAAGAAAGTTAATCTAAATTATGTTTCAAAAAATTAAAAAAATAAAACAATGTTAGTTTTGATAAAAATAACTAACACCAGTTCAAAATAAAACTAGATTCAAGAAATATTCTATATCAAAGAATCACCTACAGAACTCTGGAACTTGAAAATGAGAATGCCTTTACTTTCAAGTTTTGACTAGAAGACATCTCCCCCGTTGAGAAAATTGAATTTCCTTATTTATTTATTGGATATAATGTGCTACATGTATGTATGTAGTCTCTTTACGTATTTAGATTAGCACCTGCCTTGAGTTCGTGTTTTATTGCGGGCTTGATTATTAGTATTGTTTTTAAAAAATAATGTTAAGCAATGAAATGAGATAGAAAATTACATAACATAGTTATAATAAACTTGTATCTTTGACGATACCAAGTAAACTTTGAATATTTTATTAAATTAGCGACTTAAATTATAAAATTTAAATAATTTAATTAAAAAAATTTAAAAAAATTGTAAA
>NW_011507237.1:0-1404 GCF_000495115.2 Populus euphratica | reverse complement strand
CTTCAAGAAAAAAGATTTTGATAAGATTGATGTAAAGTTGCCATGTAAACCTAAGAGATCTACTGCATTCTGCACTCATTTATCAATAAAATTTTATTTCATTTCTTCTTTTTTTAATCTAAACATAGTGGTATGCTAATACTTGTGAGAGAAATAAATGTTGGTTTGTACTGAAGTTGGAATGTGGGTGGTTCACCTTACTTATTTTTTGTTTCATTGTGAGGGGATATTCTAAAATAAGTTTTCATATTGAAATTAAGTTCTTAGTATATTATTTTTTAAAATTATTAAGATTTTTTAAGTTGTAAGGACTTATGAATGAATTTAATAAAAATAAATATAACTTTAGATCTTATCATTAAATTAAATTGAAATTTTATCAGATTATTTTATATGCTGAATTGTATGTTTATTTTTAATATATTTGTTTTTAAGTCAAATTATAGGCTCCAAAGCTACTATTTTGAAATTTTATTTATTATTTTTGAATTTTTTCCACCTAAATTAAAGGTTCACATTTTATTAGAATTTTTCTAATTTTTTTTTAATTGAAACGGTCTTTTCTAGGAGAATTGTTTTGGGGGGGAAAACACATTCTAGAAACTATCAGAATTTTCAGAGTTTTTTCTATAGTAAAGCGTTGAAACTTCAGAGTTTCAAATCCTTAATTTTTTTTTTTAAGTTAACAAATGTAAAACCTTTATAATCGAAAAGCTATATCCACGCAAGCTGTATGGCAATCATCATCCAATTCAACACTTCAAGATATACTTGTAGCTTGCAAGTCAGGATGATATTCGAATTGAAACCCTCCTCGCAACAAATCATGAGTTCCTTGTAACCTCCCTGGTTAATATGCTGTTCATCTTTCAACAAAAAAATAAAATAAGATCTCAGTCTGGCTACGGTGCCATGGGCTACGAGCCATGTGATGGCCATTTGTGAAACCATTTCCATAGTTCATTTTGAATTTTGAGCCGCACTTGGTTTTAATGTTATTGTAATCTTCTTGGCATTATCACCGGAGGAAGGAAAAAAAATAATTATCCCAACAGAAAACTCCAAGACTCATTAATGTTAATGTCAAATTGATAGCAAATATCATTTGAACATAAATATAAAGAACGAAGAATATCATTATTAAAAATTTGTTTAATATCAATAATATTATTAATAGAATAATTTTGTTGGTAATTTATAATTATAATTACTGATAAAATATTTTTTATTTGTAATTTAGTTATTATATACTGATAAAATTACAAACAGGATATTCAGAATTAAAAAAAAAAGTTTGCTGACGTGTAAGTTTTTACGGGTGATTTTACCGATACACTCACCAAGGGATTCAAATCGAGATCTCCGTATAGTAATGTAACTGATTTACCATCTGAATTGCTGATA
>NW_011500619.1:107524-116386 GCF_000495115.2 Populus euphratica | reverse complement strand
GTATGACACGACTAAAAGATTAATGTCTACTCCCAAGTGCAGGAGTGTCGAAGTAATAAATAACCCGGCAAGACCAGGGTCGAATCACAAGGAGGTTAATTGTACAAATTATAAATAACAATAATACAACAACAACAATAATAACAACAACAACAATAATAATACTAATAATACTACTACTAGTAGTAGTAGTACTAGTAGTAGTAGTAGTAGTAGTAATAAAAATAATTAATAATAATAATAATAATAATAATAATAATAATAATAAATTTCATAAAGCATTCATAATTATAACTTATGTTAACAACAATTCAAGTTCCTTTCATAGCTCAAGTGTCGGTTATACCATACAGTATGGGCTATAAAAATGCCAAGCATTTGTTGTACCAAGTATTATACAACATAAATCAAGACTAATCATTTAACAAGCAAAGTATTAAAGAGTGAACAAGATAACAAATAGAAACCATGTTAGTATCAAACATTAAAGTCCATATTAAGTTTACACTATACTTATTCTTACACCATTACTGTAGCCTAGTATCAAACATTAAGGTCCATATTGAGTTTATATTATGCTTATTCTTACACCATTAATGTAATCTTTTCACCTTGACATAATAAACTTAGCTAGACATAATCAAAGAAAGAAAAATAAATAAACAAAATAAGAACATAAATAAGATAAGAGTTAACTAAGTAAAGGAGAGGAAATGAAAGGCATAAACTTGATATTAATGAAAGCAAAGCATAAAAATTACAAAAAATACAAAGAGAGAAAGCAAGAACATGATCTTGATCTGGAAACCAAGATGCCTAAATGCATGGCAAATGCCTCCTTTTATAGGCCAAAATTGGGAATTATTGATTTGATGACTAATTGATGAGTGGGTGCTCAACTCTTGACTTGGTGACAATTCTTATCTTCTCTTGTCTGCCCAAAACATCATTGATAACATCAAAATTGGAGCCACTTGAACATAAAAGTTGTAGGAAATTGTTTCAGCTTTCTTGTGTAAAAACTTTAGCTCATTTCGACTTCTAGAACTCCAGATATGGCCAAAATACTGAACAGTGCTCCGGCTGGAGGACAGATTCGGGCTTCTTTGTTGTTGCTACAATTTGGACTTGAAAATGACCTTTTTAGATCTTGGGCTCCATATGAAAGTTGTAGGCTTATGTCTTACCTTTCCATCCATATAAAGTAGATCTAAATCTGAGATCTATAGCTCTAGATATGACCCAATTATCAAACAGTGTTCCTGTTTGGATTGCACCGACATCTCTTTTCTAAGTTTGGCCATCTCTTTATCCTTTCAATTTTAGTTCTTAAATTCATCATCAATCATTTCATTTATGTGATAGGCCTGCATTTAAAACGAATATTTACCATAAATTAAAGGTATCTTATATTATTAGATATATTATTATAAAACATGTTTTAGTTAAGGAGTTATTGATACTTCAAGTGCAAAATGATGATATAAAACCTTGATAAAAATACACTTTTAAGTATCAATCACTGTACATATGCATGCTTTTTCAAAAGTAAATAAATAAAGAGAAAGAGAGAGAGTGTGTGAGACTCTAGCTGGCCTACATATAGGTGGTATGATTGCCTTTCTAATTTCTCATCTCTAAAATCCTCTCTTCCTTCCTTTCATTTCTACTCAACCCATACATTCAACAAATACAAAAGTGTGTAGAAATGGCAAGTTCCTCAAGTCATCATATAAGAAATATTTGTGTTTTCGGTGGATCTAGTCCTGAGAAAGAAAAGGAGTTTTTAGAATCAGCAAATCATCTTGGTCAAGTGCTAGCTGAGAGAAAGATTTATTTAGTGTATGAGGGAGGCACTCTTGGGTTAATGGGAGGTGTGTCAATAGCTGTATTTTTAGGACGTAGTCAAGTTTTAAGGGTCGTCCCCGAAGCTTTAGCACAAGGGGACATCATTGGAAAAACCATTGGAGAGAAACTTCAGTTCTCCACAATGTCCGCTCGAATGAATGCAATGTTTAACCATGGTGATGCCTTCATTACTTTACCAGGTGGTCTAGGCACATTGGAAGAGATCTTTCATATTTCCTCTTGGGCCCAACTGCACATTCACCATAAACCCATAGGTTTGTTAAATGTTAATGGTTATTATGATAAGTTGTTGTCTTTTCTTAATCATGCTGTGGAACATGAATTTCTAACATCTTCTGCACGACAAATCATAATCTCTACTGCTACTGCTGAACAATTGATTGACCAACTACAATCTTTCATTCCTGTAATTGATCCTTCCATGAGTCGCATAAATTGGTCAACTAAGGAAAGTCGTAAATAGCTTAGATTGGATTTGAGCCTTCATTTGTGAATCTTTGTGTCTTTTGGTTTTATTATTGTGTTTTGTTGTTACTTATATTTGTTCTAGTGTGTTTCAGGTTTGTCAGTATTCGTTATTTCTGGTGATATCTTCTATACTCTATCTTTCTACCTTTAAACATTGAGGACAATGTCTCATTTTAGTTGGGGGGAGAGGGTAGTAGCTAAAAAAAAAAAACTGTGTTTTCTATTTCATAAAGCATGTGCAAAAATGTTGTTACTATAATGACAGAGTAAGGAGAACTTGTATGACTCTTGAGACGCATCTTAGTAATCATTCGTAACAAGGTCTATCATAATACTTCTTGAAATATTCAGATTTATAAACTCTCGCATTGTTATCACTTAATTCTGCTCATATACTTATTTAACATGTATTCTTAAAACTTAATTTACACACACACACTTTAACATATGATTGTGGGTTGCATATTGGATTATTACATTATTTATGTTCTTGTGTTAAAGGTAACAACTAAGGGAAAGGGATAGTATATAATTAAAAAAAAGAAAAAAAAGAAAAAAAAAATAATAATAATAAAAATGTAGATAAGTTTGGTTTCGTAGCCTCTCTAACCTAAGCAATTAAGCCCGAAGGGATGTTTTAACACCTAATACCCTAAAGTCAACTGACTTGGGAGCTATTGGCCCAACGCTTGTTACATGGGTTGAGGAGAAAAGCTTAAGGGAATCAAATATTGCACTATCTACATAGCAGTATCTGCGACTCGTAGGGGTGTCTTAACACCTAATACCCTAAGACCAACTGGTCTGGGAGTCATTAGTTGAAAGCTCGTTACATGAGTTAAAGATGCATGGTGTTTTAAATTATATGTATATATATATTAAAAAAAAAGACAAAAATAATAATCTCAACCCAAGGAAGTTAATCTTAAACATTAGAACAAGAATTTTGTTTTCTTCCAAGAAAAGCCCCATAATTATGTGTTGATACATTGAGCACAAAAGAAAGGTTTATGAATATCTTGTTAAGAGGTATTGAGCAGGTATATAAATTTAACGAGAGTTTGTTTACCTGGATAGATTAATGGAAGTTAAATGATGACTACCTTGCTTTGTGGAATTTGCAAAGTATTTTTCTATTATAACACTTTGATTACTAGAGACTAGTAATAAGCTAGTTGGGGGGTGTGATTGATACTTAAAAGTGTATTTTTATCAATGTTTTATATCATTATTTTGCACTTAAAGTATCAATAACTCCTTAACTAAAGCATGCTTTATAATAATATATCTAATAATATAAGATACCTTTAATTTGTTGTAAATGTTCATTTTAAATGTAGGCCTATCACATAAATGAAAGGATTGATTCATGAAGTTCAGAACTAAAATTAAAAAGATAAAGAGTGGCCAAACTTAGAAAAGAGATATCGGTGCATTCCAAACCGGAACACTGTTCGGTAATTGGGTCATATCTGGAGCTATAGATCTCAGATTTAGGTCTATTTTATATGAATTGAAAGGTAAGACATAGACCTACAACTTTCATTGGAGCCTAAGATCTAAAAAGGCCATTTTCAAGTCCAAATTATTGCAACAACAAAGAAGCCCGAATTTGTCCTCCAGCCCGAGCACTATTCAGTATTTTGGCCATATCTGGAGTTCTAGAAGTCAAAATGAGCTGAATTTTTTACACAAGAAGGCTTAGACAATTTCCTACAACTTTCATATTTCAAGTGGCTCCAATTTTAACATTATCAATAACGTTTTGGGCAAACAAGAGAAGATAAGGATTGTCAGCAAGTCAAGAGTTGGTCACCCACTTATCAATTAGTCATCAAATCAATAGTTCCTAATTTTGGCTTATAAAAGGAGGCATTCGCCATGCATTTAGGCATCTTGGTCTCCAGATCAAGATCATGCTCTTGCTTTCTCTCTTTGTATTTTTTTTGTAATCTTTATGCTTTGCTTTAATTAATATCAAGTTTATGCCTTTTATTTCCTTTCATTGACTTAGTTAACTTTTATCTTATTTATGTTCTTATTTTGTTTATTTATTTTTCTTTCATTCATTTTGTCTAGCTAAGTTTATTATGTCAAGGTTAAAAGATTACACTAATGGTGTAACAATAAGTATAGTGTAAGTGTAAACTTAATATGGACTTTAATATTTGATACTAACATGTTTTCTATTTGTTATCTTGTTCACTCTTTAATATTTTGCTTGTTAAATGACTAATCTTGATTTATGTTGTATAACAATTCGTACAACAAATGTTTGGCACTTTCATAGCCCATACTGTATAGTATAACCGACACCGGAGCTATGAAAGGAACTTGATTTGTTGTTCACATAAGTTATAATCATGAATGCGTAATGAAATTTACAAGTATTAGCATTAATTGAATAAGATGACTAATGTAATCATGTTAACAATCTATAATCTGATTGGAACCTCCTTTGTGTGTGGTTTCCAATTGAATAATAAGAGTTTATACTATACTTGTTTGACATACCATTAATGGATCCTCTAACCTTGACATTGTTTGTTATCGTTGTTTAATCCTTACATTAATTTTTCATCTCAAAGTTCTCATCAACTTTTCTTCTTCTTCTTCTTGTTCTTTTTCTTTATTATTGTTATTGTTGTTATTGTTATTATTACTATTACTACTACTACTACTACTATTAGTATTATTATTGCTACTATTATTATTGTTGTGGTTATTGTTACTATTGTTGTTGTTTATAATTGTTGTTTATAATTTATACAATTAACCTCGTTGTGGTTCGACCCCGGTCTTGCCGGGTTATTTATTACTTCGACACTCCTGCACTTGGAAGAAGACATTAATCTTTTAGTCGTGTCATATAACTAACCCTATCCAGTAAATAAACATAGTGTTTGTACTAGTAATTTAATTCAATTACACCATTAAGAATTAGATAGGTTGATAAACCTAGACTACATAATTATCTGCAATCGTTCGATTTAGGTGGATATTTTCCCCAACATTAAGAATATAGATCCATTATAATTAAAAAACTTAGTTGCTTCACAAGTTTTTTTAAAAAAAATCTCATAATTTTGATAACAAACTTAGCATTAGATTAGTTTAGAGTAATAATTTAGAATCCGCTCTAACAATCAAACTAAACAATCATGGAAAATAAGCATTGAAAAATATTCATATTCATCATATAAACTAAAAAAAAAAGATAGAATAAATCTCATAATTTTTAAAATTTAAAGGTTTTTGTATCTTTTTAACCAAGAAAAATAACTTAGCCTTGCATGTCTATTGAAAAACTAATGCAAAGAACAAATGAGAACATAGTTTTAGGTATATGAGAAAAGGGTAGAGTTTTCTTCTTCTTTATGCTTGCCTCATCTATTTCTTTCTCTCTTTATTTTTATTTAATAGGAAATCCTAATCCCCACAACGCTCCAATCCATTTGTATCTTTCAAAAAAAAAAGTTCTTTTCGAAGTAGACAATCTACATTTAATGAAGTTGGACTTATGTCTTTATTATCTACTAGTAGTTATTTTATAAAAATCATATCTCTCTCATTTGAGCTTTGTTTCTTCTAACATTTAGTAGGTTGATAGGTGTTTAAGCTAGAAATCCAGCAAAATTAAGTTTGCTTCAAATGGACTTCTATAACACAAGATATTCAATTTGGAATGGTTGAATGTCAAAATTAACAGAATGCAAGACTTGTCTTTGAAGGCTACAATTTCCATACCTTTTATTTTTTATTTTTCTTGCCATATATATATAGAGAGGTATGAATATTAGCTTTCTAATGCTATTGGAATCACTTCATTTTAACAAATTTGCTAATATTCGACAAGGGTTGTAACATAGTCTGAATTTTATCTTCAATTTACTCATTTTCGAATCTCATATCCAAAATTGCCTTAAAAAAATAAAATAAATATTATCAAGGTATTTTATATATAAAACGTGAACAAAATACCAGGTAAATATAGGTAAAACTATCAAATAATATTGTTGTATCATATAACCCCACACTTAGCTCTTGGTCGTCTTCAAGAAATGAAAGATCAAATTAAACTTAAGAAAGTAAAAAATGTAATTAAATAAAGAAATAAAATAACTATGACTAATTTCTTAATCTCCTATCAAAGTCCAAGAGTACATGCATCATAAATAAGAATACAATCAATAAGGACAAAAAACATAAATTTTCATGAATTTATTTACATGCAAACTTCAAAATGAAATTTATGTCATGCCTAAGTGATAGGTCTTCTCATTGATATACACTCCAACACTCATATGTTTGAGACTTATGTGTTTAAATCTCTCTAATTTAATCAATAAATATGTTTTACTATAATCTTGCTCTTCAATCTCATATTCATTACTAAAATATTACAAGTAATACATTAATTAAAAGGTCTTAGTTTTCGGTGTAATGGGACTAAGGTTAAAGCGAAATGAAATAAAAGGTTAAAACTAAAAGAAGTAGAGCATTCTATAAAAATTGAATTTTTAAACAAAATATCTCATCAAATCACACAAATTCACCATCTTTAAGCACCAATACTTAACTTCTTTTGATTTCAAGCTTCATCAACATAAAACTTTTAGAACACATTAGAATAACTTTTCTTTTCTCTTTTTTTTTTAAATGGTCTACCTTTAACAACTTTACCCATTCTTTTCATCATGTATTGGTTGGTTAGTGAAAGCATCAAAATATAATTCTGACTTAACTATCACAAGCAAAATAAATTTGTAGTATGATTGTTGACAGTAGTAGTAGTAGTAGTAGTAGTAGTAGTAGTAGTAGTAGTAGTAGTAGTAGTAGTAGTAGTAGTAGTAGTAGTAGTAGTAGTAGTAGTAGTAGTAGTAGTAGTAGTAGTACTAATAATAATAATAATAAAGAAATAGAAGAAGAAGAAGAAGATGAGAACTTTGAGATGGAATATTAATGTAACGATTAAACAATGATAATAACAAATGTCAAGGTTAGAGGTTCCACTAATGGTATATCAAACAAGTATAGTATAAACTCTTATTATTGAATTGGAAACCACATACAAAGGAGGTTCCAATCAGATTATATATTGTTAACATGATTACATTAGTCATCTTATTCAATTAATGCTAATACTTGTAAATCTCGTCAAGCATTCATGATTATAACTTATGTTAACAACAAATCAAGTTCCTTTCATAGCTTAGGTGTCGGTTATACCATACATTATGGGCTATGAAAGTGCCAAGCATTTGTTGTACCAAGTGTTATACAACATAACTCAAGATTAGTCATTTAACAAGCCAAGTATTAAAGAGTGAACAAGATAACAAATACAAAATATATGTTACTCAAACATTAAAGTCCATATTAAGTTTACATTATACTTATTCTCACACCATTAGTGTAACCTTTTCACCTTGACATAACTAACTTAGCTAGACATAATGAAAGAAAGAGTGAAATATAATGAAGAAAAGAAACATAAATAAATAAGATAAGAACATAAATAAGATAAAAGTTAGCTAAGTAAAGGAAAGGAAATGAAAGGTTTAAACTTGATATTAATGAAAGCAAAGCATAAACATTACAAAAAATACAAAGAGAGAAAGCAAGAGCATGAGCTTGATCTGGAAACCAAGATGCCTAAATACATGGTAAATGCCTCCTTTTATAGGCCAAAATTTAGAACTATTGATTTGATGACTAATTGATAAGTGGGTGGCCAACTCTTGACTTGGTGACAATCTTTATCTTCTTTTGTTTGAATAAAACGTCATTGATAACATCATAATTTAAACTAAACCTCCACATCAAAGTTATAGGAAATCATCTCAGCTTTCGAGGAAGAAATTTGAGGTCATTTGGGCTTCTAAAACTCTAGATATAGGCTGAACACTGAATAGTGTCTGGGCTACAGGATAAATTCGGACCTTTTCGTTGTTGCTATAATTTGGACTTGAAAATGGCCTTATTAAAGCCATACCTCCACATGAAAGTAGTAAGCCTATGTCTTACCTTTTCATTTATATAAAGTAGACCTAAATTTGAGATTTAAAGCTCCAGATATTACCCACTTACCAAACAGTGTTTCAGTTTGGACTACACTAGCATCTCTTTTCTAAGTTTGGCCATCTCTTTGTCCTTTCAATTTCAATACTTCAACTCATCAATTAATTCTTTCATCACTCATATGGTTGGGCTATGAAAGTGTCAAGCATTTGTTGTACCAATGGTTATACATAATAAATTTAGATTAACCGTTTAACAAGCAAATTATTAAGAGTGAACAAGATAACAAATACAAAACATGTTAGTATCAAACTTTAAAGTCCATATTGAGTTTATACTATACTTATTCTAACACCATTAATGTAACCTTTTCACATTGACATAATAAACTTAGTTAAACATAATGAAAGAAAGAAAAATAAATTATTTTTTTAAATTAAAAGTTAAATAAGTAAAGAAAAAGAAATAAAATGCATAAACTTGATATTAATGAAAGTAAAACAT
>NW_011500619.1:58474-105326 GCF_000495115.2 Populus euphratica | reverse complement strand
ATTCTTTTTTCCAAGCATTTTGAGTATATATTATAGAGTGTTGATTTATATTAATGTAATTTTTAATTTCACCTTTCATCAATTTTTTTTAAAAAAAAATTATATAATTTAATGGTAAATACCTCCTTTTATAAGCCAAAAGTTGGAACTGTTGATTTGATAAATAATTGATGAGTGGATGACCACATCTTAACTTTGAGACAATCCTTATCTTCTTGTTTGAATAAAACATAATTGATAACGTTAAAATTGAAACCACTCACGAAAGTTGTAGGAAATTATCTCAGCTTTCCAAGAAAAAAAATGAGGTCATTTGGACTTCTAGAACTTTAGATATGGGCTGAACACTAAACAGTATCTAGACTGTAGGACAAATTCGGGCCTCTTCATTATTGCTATAATTTGGACTTGAAAACAACCTTATTAAAAACTAGACTTCCACATAAAAGTTGTAAGCCTATGTCTTACCTTTCCATTCATATAAAGTAGATCTAAATTCAAGATCTACAACTCCAGATATGACTCAATTACTTAACAATGTTTTAGTTTGGACTGCACCAGCATCTATTTTCTAAGTTTGGTCATCTCTTTGTCCTTTCAATTTCAATACTTCAACTCATCAATCAATCCTTTTATTTATGCAATAACCCTGCATTTAAGATGAATATTTACCACAAATTAAAAGTATCTTATATTATTAGATATGTTATTATAAAACATGATTTAGTTAAGGAATTATTGATACTTCAAGTGCAAAATAATGATATAAAACCTTGATAAAAATATATTTTTAGGTGCTAATCAATTATGAAAACCAGGTCAAATGATGTAACCATATTATTCGATAGTTTCACCCATATTTACCTAATGTTTTATCCATGTGTTATATTTAAAATGCCTTCATAATCTTTGTTTTATGTTTTGAAGGCACTTTTGAATGGAAAATGCAAAAAGGAGTAAATTGGAGATAATTGACAGATTTGACGTTCAGTCGATGTTTTGTGCAAAGCATGAATTCTAAATATCTCAACATTATAGCATTTTAAGTACACTTTATAATATAATTTAATTCTTTTAAGAATCATTTTCCTCAACACAATTACACACTAATTTATCACAATTTTGCTTACTTAAACACAATTCTATTTCATTCAATTAATCCTCTATTGGTCGGCTATTGAGTTTTAAGAGCCACATGATTTTCTTTATTATTTTTTTTTAATTTAACATCTAATGCAATATAATCTAACACATATTGATAAATTCATAGTCAATTTATATTTCTCCTAAAATTCCATCATAAACCTTAACATTAAATTCATGATTTACACCTCAATTATTATTTGTTTTGAATGAAATTACTAGATTGGATTTAGAATTCCTTACCTAATGATAATCTAGTTTTTGAATCCCAATCAGTCAAAAAAAATTGAGTCCTTCTTCTTTTTCTTTTTGCTGTCGTCCACAGTGCAGTGTTTCCCTTTGGTTTCCTTCTCTTTTTTCTCTGATTTAAATGTTTAAGGTGCGGTGGTGAGTAATTCTCTCACACTCCCTTTAGTCCCTTTGGTTTTCTATTGATTTTCCTTATAACTGTTTTGAATAAAATCAAGTTTTTCTCTCCTCTTCTCTACCGCTGCTGGTGCCGGCCATAAGAGAGAAGAAATGTGTTTTATATTAATGTGTTCTGGTTATTTTCAAATGTAACCTTAATTTTTTCCCATTATTCTAATTGATTTTCCTCCTCTCTTAACAAGTGTCTCATCATTTTATTTTAGTTTATTTTATTTTACTTTTCTAAATCTTAATTCAACCCATTTTATTTTTAAGTTAAGTTTATTTTTAACTCGGGATTTACACAACCCACCAGGTAAGGTCAAGCAGCTATGCATGTAGATATTCATAACATCACAAATGTAAGTTTAGTGGTCAGTACTCTTCAGTACAAATGTACATAAAGCAGTTTTAACATCATTTGAAATTCACGATGGTGACTATAATTATACCCAACTCTGGTTTGGAAGTAGTATGCATGCGTTAGGACTAGTCTATAAGATATATTCAAAAGTTTCTCTGGGCCCTCCATAATTTATTGATTGATCAACCAAATATCCTAATTTAGAGGGACATTATTAACAAAACATTAAAGGGTGGCTAAATTGAGCCACACCTACATAATTTATTAGAATAGTATTTTATATTTTGAGTTTTGTTTTTTAATTTCACCTTTCATCAATTTTTTTTTAAAAAAATTATATAATTTAATATTAGATTATTTAGAAATTAAACTTTGTAAAAAAAAAAAATTCTTTATGTTCAGTTATATGCCTATCTTATGAATTTAGTTTTTTTTTTCAATTTCAACCTTTAATATTAGATTTATTAGAAATGAAATTTTGTTTGTTTTATATGAATATATCTCAATCTCATAACACAGATTGAAATTTTAATAGATTAACTTAAATTGACTTAAGTCATTTTATTTAGTTATTTTTTTCTAATTAATTTTGTTTTTTTTATTTCATCAGGTTGGTGTTTTATATGAATATATCTCAATCTCATAAAACAGATTGAAATTTTAATAAATTAACTTAAATTGACTTAAGTCATTTTGTTTAGTTATTTTTTTCTAATTGATTTTGTTTTTTTTATTTCATCAGGTTGGCTTTATTCATTTTTTGGGTTCTTTTTTAATTGAGTATTTTTTAAATTGAGCTTGATAATTTTCTTCAATTTGTTTTCTATAGACTTATCCTGATACCATAACTTAAGTCACGATTTGGTAAATTAATCTAGGTTGACTCGATTTATTTTTTGGGTTATTTTTTTAATTGAATATCTTCTTCTTCTTTTTAATTTCAACCTCCAACAACTCAATCTTGTTCTTTTTATTTATTTTTTATTTCATCCTTCAATTTATTCAAGAATTGAACTTTATAGTTTTTTCATTTTTTCTGTAAAATTACCCAGAACTCTTGGATTTAGTTTTTATTTTCTTTCAATTTGAACCTTCAATATTGTATATGTTAGAAATTGAGTGTTGTCATTTTTTTATTTGATTTTTATAAAATTATTTTGATCATACAACTCAAGTTGTGAGTTTAATAAGTTAGCCCATGGTGACTTATTTTTTGTGTCTTTTTTAATTTATTTTATTTATTTTATCTTTCAATATTAAATTGGTTGAAAATTAAACTTTATAATTTTTTTTATATTTACTTTCCATTAGACTATCCTACTCTCATTACCCTACTTATTAGTTTGGCAAATTCCATTAGACTATCCTACTCTCATTACCCGACTTGATCAAAGTAAGAAAAATTAATTTGATATTTTTTTTAATTTTATCATTCAATATTATGTTAATTAAGAATTGTTCTTTAAAATTTATTTTAATTTATTTTTTATAAAATTATTAAAATCTCATAATTAAAGTTAAAAATTTAACAGATTAACTTGAAACAATCTAATATATTATTATATTGATATTTTTTAAAAAATATAGCTCAATGTGTATCATATTTTGAATTTATAATTAATTTTTATTATTATTATAAAACAAGTTAGAAATATTTAGATATTTTTTTACATAAAAAAATTGATCTAAACCACATCATAACATGTTCCAATAATCTAATTTATCCCTGAATTCACACAAAGTCGTTAATGTGCATATAAATACCAAACTTCTTCGAATATATATATAAAATACAATTATCTTGATACAAAACATACCCAACTGGCATTTTGCTTTAGAGATGGCAAACTTGATTCAAGCCAGCATAGCATAGATGATCATGAATACATATATTTTAAGAAAACAAGAAAGGAATCAAGAAGAAAGATCAAACATATAAATGACTGTCACGGTCCCCAAACCATTATTTCGCAGCAAAATCATTAATGCTAATTTATGGCCAGATGCAAGCCCAAACCGAAAAACAGCATTCTCAAACCACAATCTTGAGACGGAATCTACAGGCCCTGATCAAGGAGGTAATCACCCAACCTCTCAACTATCATGTTACACTGTCCTGGAGTCAATGGCTCATCATAAATACCAAAAATAAGAGCTTGGGCGGTTTTCTTCACAGTGATGCCACCAGAACCCTGAAAAATGCATGACGTAACAACGTTGAGATGTGAGATGAAGTTACTTCACCTGATCATAGAACATGTTTAATAACATTCAAGAATTGCAATCCAACTTGTCCTTACAAATTGGTTTCTGCAAGCCACAGCTAAACCAGATTGGGTCAGCCTTCAATATTTCTAGAATTTTGAATAAAGACTGGGAAAATGCGATCAAAGTAGTAAGGACTTGCATAGGTAGTCAAAAAATTAAATTCTATTAGATTTAGTATTATTCATTCAAGGAGTTGGAGTAATGAATTTCAAGACAATGAGTTAACGGAGGGAAAGTTCTTAACATCATCAATAGCAGAAAAACATTACGAAGAGTCTTTATGGAACGAATCCTTGAGTTAAGAAAATGGAAAGTGAAAAGATCAAACCCTATAAGCACATTAATCATGATAAAGCAACAAGCATAAACTTAAAGATTTGTACGAATTATTTTAAGCTTTAAATACGATTAAAGATTCAAAGTAAAAGGCCTTTATCTTGGGACACCAGCATTACCCTCTGTCATGTGTTACACAATAACATTCCACAACTTAAAGCATCCTCGTAAAGTTGACACCAAACCATGTCATTCATTAAATGACTACACAGTTGTCACTACTTTAAATGGCTAAATCTAGGCAACAATATGAATCATGCTAAATCACGGCAAGTATGAAAAAATAATATCAATTACTGAATTATCTCATGGTGAATGAGAACCTAGCATTAAAAATGAGAAATAATGTCGTACCTTCTTTCCACGAATCACAGCTCCAGGCTCTCCCTGGATCACCATGTACTTTGTGCCACCAATGTGCAACCCAGTTGGGGCTAGAGATCCAGGTTCATCAAAATCTTTCATGATGGCAGAAATCTCCTCAGGCTTATACTATAAACAACCAGTGATAAATCTTTAGGTCAATGACACATGAAACAGGAAAAGAAAACTGACGATACCACTCCAGCTTATCAACTAGTTGAAACCATATCCAGCAAGAAAAGGGCATTCAACAACAGAAGAAATAGTGACAATAAATTCAAAAGAATAGCACAATCAAAACTCTGTATTCACAATACAAACAATGGTTAAAGAACTAATAAAATGATAACAAAATGTTTTTTGCAGGTCCAATGGCACAACATTAAATACAAGCTCAGAAAAATCATAGGGGAGAGAGAGAGAGAGAGAGACGCCACATAGCATTTCAGCTAACATTCTCACTGCATGCGAATGTTTATACACAACAAATCAGAACAAAGATTCAAATCATCCTTTTAAGAATGATATGAAAAGCAAAACCAAGTCCACAATCCATTTAACTCTGACAACGCGCATCCACTTACAATATATACATTATTATCATAAACCATTTCCTACAGCTAATGGGGCGCTTTCCTTATCCTTAAAAGTCAGAGCCAATCACAAACTGATTGCCAAATGCACCATGTTACAAAAAAAAAAAAAATCCATCTTTAAACAATCAACCGATTTTGTTCTCTCGAATCAAGAAAACCAAGAACATAGAAAGAAAGGTTAATAATAATATTGAATGACAACAAAAGCATCACATTTCAAAAGTTGATTGCAATTTGCAACAAAAAAGGATTAAAAAAAAAACTTAACTAAACCTCTCAAAAATTTAAAACTGGAAAAGGCCAGATCCTTAAATAATCCATCATTCCTAGTTCAATAAAACACAACAACCAATGACCAATCCAAACGAGAAACAAAGGAAGGAAATAATTGTGATTAAATAAGAGTAATGAATCAGATCCGATAAAATCTCAATCTAAATAATATTGAGACAGACAACACAATTTAACAAAACAAAACAGATCAAGAAAAGACCACCTGTGGGAAAGTGGCGCTCTGAGCCCACACACTGCCATCTTGGCCGATGATGGCGGCAGCCGTCAGATGGTTACCCTCGATGTCGCACATCAGGTGATCATCAACATATGTTTGCCACGACATTTTCGATCAAAAAATGACTACCGTTGATTTCTTCTTTCTTTTGTTTTTCCTTTCGGATTTTTCTATCTTATGTTTTAGCTTCTCTTCTATTTTGAAAATCTTTGGTTCGAAGAGGGGGGGTATTTATAGTGTTTTCAAAGCGAGACAGAGAGAGAGAGTATAATTCGTGGGCCCCAAATCAAGGGGGTGATTGATGATGTGGTGCCTTGCTTTCTCATTGAATCTCCTCCCAACATTTCTACATGATTCAATGAGTGCCCCTCACGTTCTCCTCCTTCTCACTCGCTTTTTTTTTATAATTTCTTTTTTGGAAAACTCGCACCATATGAAGACACGTGGTGGTATATTCTTCACTACCAGTTCAATAATTCCACGTGGCAACTTCCAGGTCTAGTAAAATATCTGGTTGCATATAAAAGAAAATTACAAATGTGAGAATGTTCTCCGATGGAGGGGGGCGGCATCATCATCCGCACCCCCCCCCCCCGGGGTGCGTGTCACTGATTTGATGTGTAGAAAGAAAAGAGGCAGCTGTGACCGGCGCTGCGCTTAAGCTGTGCTATTTTGAGAAATATTTTTCCTCAATGCGGGAAAAAACTCGTAAAAACACAAATATTTTGGCAGCAGTGAGTCTGACTCTGACCACCCAGCCTTCCTTTCCTCCAGGCCCCCTTTTTTTGTGACTAAAATTGTGACATGTCAAAGTGTGAAAAGCTAAGGCAGGTATTGTCAGATTGCATCGCCTTATTTGGGGTGTCATATGCTTTTCAGATAATTTAATTTATGATCCTGATCGAGTCAACATGATTTCCAAGGATTTCTCGGTCCATGACCAAGTTTAGAATGGAATAAAAATACATCACAACGTAACTCAAACAAATCCTGAATATATATTATGTCACAAGGTTGAACAGAGCTTTCTCCTTTGGATGCTTGAAACCACACCAAAACTCATATGCTCAAAAGTCTCGTGTCTCAAGCAGTATTGATTCTCATGTAAATAAAATGTACAACCAAATATCCATTTCCTTGAGCTCACATCATTTTCTGCAGCATCTTTCAATCAAGAAAACATTGCACAATAGTCAATATTACAAAAAGGGAATCACCGAAAAGCAGCACTTGCTGTATGTCTATGAAGCCTGAAAATTCCCAAGTGCAGTTGACAACGACCATTTCTAATACGGTCCAGTTTGCTAAACTTGCAAACTGCTTAACAGAGAAAGACACATCAATGTTCTCGGCAAGGCAACTAATATATACCCTCATCTGCAAGATTACAAAGTATTAGCATCTGCCAAGGAAAAAAAAAGAAGTTGTGTACCATCAACAGAAGTGGGTGAAACTATTCAAGTTTGAGAAAAGGTGCATACCAGCATTGTCATCCTCCATGTTATAATCATCTTCATCATCATCAAAATCAATGTTCTGCGAGATCATAGAGTGGATAACAGTTTGTTAAAACATTTACTTGCCAACATATAAGTTTATCTTGAAGCCTTTTAAGAATGCACAAGTTGGGTGTATATAGTGTCACATATAAAAACATTTGCCCCCTCTAACAAACATCAAGAAGCTTTTTACAGATGCACAAGCCTATTTGAACAGATCTCTTACATTATTTCATATTAAACTAGAATCCACACAGAATCGTAACATTTCCCATCTCGTAATATATGCTCAACTTTAGATAGCTAATGAGTGAACTTTAGTTGTACAAATTAGCAACTTAAATATTATATTTTTCAACAAAATTTCTCATAGTGCTACTTAATTGGAATTCCTGCAGGCAACTAGGAGGTTGCAAATGTCCAACCAATGGCACGCTACATCTGCTCCAATAGGGGATAAACAAATTCATTAAAGATGCTAGAGTGCTGTCTACACATAAAACAAGGCCACCTATTTGTAGAAGCTGATTCAAAAACTAAACCCTCCAACTTTTCCAATGTTATGCTATTTGGTCAAAAGAGAGATGCGAGACATATGTCATGTTATTTTCCAATCATTAAAAAACTAGTTGGAGACTCCCTTATTATGAGCCACATATAGCGATTATCCATTTAAATTCCTTAGATCATGCAATCATTTAACTTGACAATCATGGAGACAGTGTTCGTCAGAGAGTCCATCTCAATGGAATTAATTTACACGCTGGAATGGAATACCTTCCATTAAAAAATCTTGTTCAAACGGAGTTGCAATTTTCCTAGTACCATTTACATCTATTTCTTGACCATTCTTGGTGATGGCATAACAAGTTGCCTATATGGCATAGAAATGAGATGTTATTATATCATGGGGATAGCTGAGGCTGACAAAGAATGCTACAATCCTGAATCATCAAAGCTACTCAAGAGCAAGAAAAAAGCTGATGCAAAATCAATAGATATACACAGGATCCTGTGTTTGCTGAGGGAACCTGATTATAATCTCCATCATCATATTCATCATCAGGTTCTTCCAGTTCTTCATCTTCATCTTCCTCGTCTTCGTCTTCTTTCTTTTCCATTTGAACCTTTTCAGCTTGGCCCTAAGTGCATGAAAGGATCACCAACTGACCAACAAATTACCACATAAAGGCAAACGATGGCATGTGGTATAAAAACTTCTGATTTTAACTCAAAAAACGAAGGAGAATCAAACAAGAAAAAAAACTTAATTCTATAGGGGCTTCATGTAAACTGTCAGAAGTATTAGTTGCAGTCATTTTTGACCAAATAGTGTAGGTAGCAGGTTGGCAGATGATTGAAGGTTTTTACCTCATACATCAATTCACGCTTCTCATAATCATCCAACTTCCTCAAGTCTGCAACACAAGCATCTAAATCAGTTTGAATAAAGATTTGAAGAACAAAAGCATCTCGAACATATCTAACTTCAGCAGGTCTATCATACAAACATCTAAATCAGTTTAAATAGATACTCAACAAATCTTCTAGCTGTAAGAATTGCTGAGTGTGGGTAATTCTAAAGAACAGATGTCACTCACCAACAAGGTAGCAAATCACAAATTACCCAATCAGATTGTGTAAAGCATAGGCAACCCATCAAAATCACTAGCCAAGGAAAAAAGTTTCTTCAAATTATGACGACCAGCAGGTGTGATCAAAATTAATAATTTATATTAGTTGTTTATATCATTCATTAGAATTCCTACATATATAAAATCAAGCTCAAACAACTCATAAAGCCAAGAAAACCCAACTTCAGCCACAAACAAATTAAATAGTGGGTGACATGTTTTCTTTTAAAGAAACAATTATTTCAAAGCTTGTATGAAATAATAGGATGACTGTATAATTGTGGTGCAACTTAATATCATCCATCTCCTGACTATGGTTGAATAAAATCGAAGGACCAAGAAAGTTTTCCAAAAGTGTAACGCTTTACATGTTTGGCTATCCTTCCATGAATCATCTTCAACGGCACTGCTGTCTATTTGACAGCTTGTAGATATATCATAAATGCATATTGTCAAGGAATCTAGTGGATCATAAATAAGAAACAATAACAATCCGAGTGCTTCAAAAGAAGCTGTCTGCATAACAGCTAACAAGGTCCAGATATATGTGAAACAGAGAAAAATATGAAATACAGTTTGTATGAGAATAAAAGAATAGCCAACTATGCCTTATTCCCCAATCTAAAGACTTATCTGTCAATATTAGATCCAGTATATATCTAATATAAGTGAGATAGACAATAATGTTTCTAAAAAAAAAGCCCACAATACTGATGTCAATTTCACTTATTATAGCTACTGTAGAAATGAGCCTCCCGACCAATCCCCTAGGGAGAGCAGCTTATCTGCATGAGGGATCAGATCCTCTATCCATCTTTCTAATAGATTTATAAGCATGCCTTGAGTGCATGAGACGAATTTAGACTTTGCAGTTTTTCTCATTTGGAAAGGAAGTTTGGATTAAGACCACATCCACAAACAACTATGAGAGTAAATAAAGTAAGACCAAATCACATCTCACCTGCTGTCCACTTCACTTTTTTGTTTGGCCGCTTCCTATTTAAACCTGATTATCGTTGCATAAAGAATCTCTTAGCATGATTAGAAGCACCATTGAACAGAGGGGAAAACATATAAACATGCATAATACACGCATTGCTCTCATATTTTGTAATTTCAGATTGCAAACCTCCAATCAGTTCTTTAGGAAAATTTTTAGACGTGAGCTGTAAGAATTGGTCAAGTGAATCACGTTCTGATGTGATCCTTGGCTTCCCCCTGTCTGAAAATCTTTCTATGTCCATGCTCTGGATCTCTGATATCACATTCAGAGGAAATGAAAATTTGTAAAGCATCATACATTAGGCCACTTAATGTCTTGGAACATTGTTGGCAGAAAAACACCACCCAGTTCGTGTGCACAAGATAGAGGACTAAAATTATGACTACATTGCTAAATACTCTCTAATAAAAGTGACGCATAAAGTTAAACATTCTTGTCAAAAACATACAACAATCAAGATTAAACACTTGAGGATGGACCAGCAAGAAGTGTTTTTTTCCCCTAATTTCATACAAATGGGAAGCTGTGGATCTTAATTTTAAAAGTACAATATTCATTAATACCAGGCACATTGTCCTCTAATTGGGTTTGAAGATAAGTTTTTCAGACCAACATATTTCAAATATTTTCAATATGTATGCAGGTAGAGGCTTGATGCTAATTGATTTTTTAAGAGTTTGTCCCTAAACTATTAGCCAGTCAGCTGCCCTAAAAAAATAATAGTTCATGAACTTGACTGATCAATCTCAATATACCACAACCATGATACTTCCAGGGAAAAACAGCCAAGAGATCAATGATAATGGAAAGAACTAAAGAAAAAAAGGTAATATGATGGTGTCAAAGATGTAAGAAATTGAACAGTGTCCAGAGTATTTAGCTAAATCAGGTTCTTGTTTGATATCCTAACCTTTTTGTGTATAGTAATGATAATAGTGAATCAAGAAACCAGAAGTAATTTTAGCTTCCAATTTTAAGACAAGTGATCTGTTCTCATAATCGAAATTGGTTATAAGAAATATGTAAGGAATTAATTCATTCAACGAGAAAAGGGGAGAGGAATTTGAGTCCCAAATGTTCTTTGCAAACTACACTGGTTTTACAAACCAGAGCTATCAACCACTCAGCAACCTCTCAGGAATAAATGTGTATTCTTCTTCTTCTGCCTAATTGAAGTTTGAACATTTGAAAGAAAGGAGAAAAACATAAAACTCCATCTGAACTGACTAAAAGGTAAACCATACACAATTTACAGCAAATACGCAACACAAGAAGTGAATAAGAATAATAACACACCAGTAATATCTTGTCAAAACCCATATCCTCAAGCAAAAAGGAAAAATCTCAGATTTCTATGATTGACCTACTTATTTGGGAAACAAGATACTAAAAAAGTGGTCTACGAGTTCCATGCTTACCCTTTGAAACAATCTCCTCAAGATAACAAGGAGAGGATTTGAAATAGTTTGTTAACCTTGAATTCCAAACAACTAATGCCCTTTCCTCCTTCACATTTTTGGGATCAGGTAATTCAATTTCCTGGAATAGCAAAATTTTCTTTTTCAGGGAAAACAACATAAAGAAAGACATCCCATTACATTTCTCTATCGAATAATAGCAATCGATGCATTTTGCATTGGAAAACAGAAACACAAGATGCATGCCTTACAAGCCAAAACATAAACAGTACAAGGATATTTTTTAAGAGAAAAATTGCAATATTCACAAAAGATAAGTTCATTTCGTCTCCGTAGAAACACACCAACTCTGAATCATATGAATGATTTTTTTTTTTTCCCGAATGAACTTCTAAGAAAAGTTTTAATCCAGCAAAAATGAACCCAGTACTTCCAAGTTCCTCTTTGGCCTGTCTTTCGTCTATTTAACAAATTCCATAAAAGAATCATTGCAACCATAGTTCGAAAGTTCACAACTTTCAAAACCCATAAATTAAATAAGAAATTACATAATTCAAACTAAACCGACTAAGTTTAAACTGCAAAATTATATCAAAAGAATTACTAGCAAAGAATAAATAACAAAAAAATAAAAATAAAGAGAAGGCTGACATACAGGAAATAAATCAAAGGGCTCTTGCCTTGCATAGCTAAAACCACCACCGCCTCCAAATCGTCCTCTCCCTCTCCCTCTATAAGCCATCTCTGCACTTCACTATAGCTTTGTTTCCGAGAAGAAAGCGGTTAAAACTATTTCTAGTTGCTACACTAGAAAAGGAAGTGACATGAGAGGTGCAGCAGGGTGGCTTGGCTGATCAGTCGCTCGCTCCCATTCACATTGTTATTGATTAATTATTAACAACAAAAACTAAAATTTCGTAACATATTATTTATTAAAATAATATTCATTTTTATTTTTTTCATTAATATTTTTATAATAAATTGTATTTTTTAACATTAAATTTATTTTTTATTAGGTTGTTATATTCTCATTTTAACTTCATATTTTTTATTTGATTTTTTTCAATCAATATTTTTTTAATTTCATCATTTAATATTAGATTTATTTTTTTAGTAGGTTATTTCACTCTCATAACACGGGCTATGGATTTGACAAATTAACTTAATTGACTCTAGTTTTCTATTTCCCTTCCATAATAGACTTTTCTCTATAATTTTATCTTTTAATTTGGGTTGATTGAAAATTAAGTTTTATAATTTGTTTTGTTATTCTTTCATTGAAAATTAGGTTTTATAATTTGTTTTGTTATTCTTTTTATTAGGTTATCCTAAAGTCCCGACCCAAGAATTTTGTTTAACAGGTTAACCTAAGTTAACTCGAGTAATTTTTTATGTTTTTTAATTAATTTTTTTTCAAATTTATAATTCAATATTGGGTTGATTGGGAATTGAATTTTATAATTTATTTTGATTTAATTTTTATGGGGTTACTCTAATCTTATGACCAAAGTCACGAGTTTTGGAAGGTTAACCCATGTTAAATCAAGTTGTTTTTTTTTTTTATCTATGAGGTTATTTTAGTCTCATAACACTAGTCAAAGGTTCTTTAATATTGAATTTGCTTTTTATTAGGTTGCCTTAATCTCATGACTCTCGTTGTAAGTTTGACGAGTTAGCTTAGTTGACTCTTTTTTTTTTCTTTTTATTAATTAATTTTTTCTTCAATTTGATTATTTAATATTGTGTTTAATTGAGAATTAGACTTAATAATTTGCTATGATTTACTTTTTATTAGGTTATTCTAACATCATGACTCAAAAAAGGTGCTCAACAAATTAACATAGATTCACTTAAATTATTTTTTATGTTATTTGTTTAATTGATTTTTTTCTTCAAATTCCATCATTTAGTATTGGATTTGCAAGGTCAATTGGAAATTTAGCTTCATAATTATTTTAATTTTCTTTATATGGATTATTGATTAGTACTTAAAAGTGCATTTTTATTAAGGTTTTATATTATCATTTTGCACTTGAAGTATCAATAATTCCTTAACTAAAGCATGTTTTATAATAACATATCTCATAATATAAGATACCTTTAATTTGTGGTAAATATTCATTTTAAATGCAGGCCTATCACATAAATGAAAGGATTGATTGATTAGTTTAAGAACTGAAATTGAAAGGATAAAGAGATGGTCAAACTTAGAAAAGAGATGTTGATGCAGTCCAAAACGGAACACTATTCAATAATTGGGTCATATCTAGAGCTCTAGATCTCGGATTTAGGTTTACTTTATATGGTTAGAAAGGTAAGACATAGGTCTACAACTTTTATATGAAGCCCAAGATTTAAAAAGGTCATTTTCAAATCCAAATTGTAGCAACAACAAAAAAGTCTGAATCTGTCCTACAACCCTAGCACTGTTTAGTGTTTGGCCCATATCTAGCGTTCTAAAAGTTCAAATAACCTCTATTTTTTTTTCTGGAAAGCTGAGATAATTTCCTACAACTTTTATGTTTTCAAGTGGTTCCAATTTTGACGTTATCAATAACATTTTGGGCAGACAAGAGAAGATAAGGATTGTCATCAAGTCAAGAGTTGGTCACCCACTCATCAATTAGTCATCAAATCAATAGTTTCCAATTTTGGCCTATAAAAGGAGACATTTTCCATGCATTTAGGTATCTTGGTCTCTAGATCAAGATCATGCTTTTGCTTTCTCTCTTTGTAATTTTGTAATGCTTAAGTTTTGCTTTCATTAATATCAAGTTTATATCTTTCATTTCCTTTCCTTTACTTAGTTAACTTTTATCTTATTTATATTCTTATTTTGTTTATTTATTTTTCTTTCTTTCATTATGCTTAGTTAAGTTTATTATGTCAAGGTGAAAAGGTTACACTAATGGTGTAAGAATAAGTATAGTGTAAACTCACATGGACTTTAATGTTTGATACTAACATGTTTTGTATTTGTTATGTTGTTTACCATTTAATATTTTGCTTGTTCAATGACTAATCTAGATTTATGTTGTATAACACTTGGTACAACAAATGCTTGCCACTTTCATAGCCCATACTGTATGGTATAACTGAAACCCAAGCTATGAAAAGAATTTGATTTGTTGTTAACATAAGTTATAATCATGAATGCTTGACAACATTTACATGTATTAGCCTTATTCAAATAAAATAGCTAATGTAATCATGTTAATAATTTATAATCTGATTGGAACCTTCTTTGTGTGTGGTTTCCAATTGAGTAATAAGAGTTTATACTATACTTGTTTGACATACCATTAATGGATCCTCTAACCTTGACATTTGTTGTTATCATTGTGTTCTTACATTGATCTTCCATCTGAAAGTTCTCATCAACTTCTTCTTCTTTTTATTATTATTACTACTACTACTACTACTACTACTATTGTTGTTGTTACTATTATTACTATTGTTGTTATTGTTGTTGTATTATTGTTATTTATAATTTATACAATTAACCTCTTTGTAGTTCGATCCAGGTCTTGTTGGATTATTTATTACTTCGACACTCCTGTACTTGAGAAAAGATATCAATCTTTTGGTCATGTCAAGTTTTTGACGCCGATACCGGGGAGGTAAGTTTTTGTATAAATTATAGTATTTATTTTATTTTTTCTTTCCACTTTTCTTGTATATAACTTTATTTATTTTCTCTTGTTTCTTCTTCTTTTGTTTTCTTCTTCCTTTTATTATATTCCTACATATGCATGATAGTGTAGTGTACATTAAGTGGTAGACTTTGTAGGGTATCCTTATTATTTTCAGAAAATATGGCCGAAGAAATTAATCAATCACTTCATAATGAGAATAACCGTGTTAGAATACTTAGAGACCATATGAATCCCACAAGAATAAGTGCACCATCATGCATAGTTTTTCCTCTTGATGCATCTCATTTTAATTTTAAGCTAGACATTATTCAACTTTTACCTTCTTTTCATGGCTTAGATTTAAAACATCCATACCTGCATTTAAGAGAATTTGAGGAGGTCTGCAATACGTATAATGACTCAAATTGTAGCATGAACACCATCAGATTAAAGCTTTTTCCTTTTTCATTAAAAAATAAAGCTAAAACATGGCTACAAAATTTGAGACCAGGATCCATTTGTGCTTGGGATGAAATGCAACTATAGTTTTTAAAGAATTTTTTTCCATCTCACATAACAAACTTTTTCAAAAGACAAATCACGACTTTCACTCAAAAACCAGGAGAAATATTTTACCAATGTTAGGATAGCTATCAAGACTTGCTTAATACTTGCCCTCATCATGGTTTTGAAACATGGAGAATGATTTCATATTTTTATAAAGGGTTAACACCTAGAGATAGGCAAATGGTTGAATTGATATGCAATGAAACTTTTGAAGATAAAGACCCCAATGAAGCAATGAAGTACTTAGACTTGTTAACTGAAAATGCTTAAAATTGAAACACCGCAACCTCTAAGCCAAGTTTGCATTATTAGCTAGAAAAGTCGAGGCACTAGAATTGAAAAAAAAGTGGTCAATTAAAATCTATTGAGAACATTATTTGTCAAATAGGTGAAACAAATGAACACTCAACCAATGATTGTCCAACCTTGCCTTTTTTTAAGGAATGTCTCCATGAACAAGCCCATGCTTTAAACAATTTCCAAAGGTCTAACCACAACCCATACTCGCAAACATACAACCTTGGTTGAAGAAATCACCCAAATTTTAGTTGGAAGAGTGATAATTACAATATACAAACTTCATAACCACCATTTCAAGTACATCATAATTTCTAAAATTGTCATGGATATGCACCTTCTTATGCTACATCTCCTAAAAGAAATCTTGAGAAAACATTGCATGCATTCATTGAAAAGGAAGAGACAATCAATACTTAACTTGCTCAAAACATGACAGATTTTAAAGATATTCTCGCAAAATTGACGTCTGCTCTCAGTTTCCAAGAGAAAGGTAAGTTTCCATCTCAATCACAACAAAATTCCAAAAGGCAATACAATGCAAATACAAGTAGTTTAGGAAGCCAACATATGGATCAAGTCAAATCAACCACTACTCTTCGTAGTGGTAAGGTTATTGAAAAACTCACTCTTGAATCTTGTGAGAAAGATGATGAGTCAATCTTTGAGGGTAAGGAAGGGGTTGAATTTGAAAATTGCAAAGAAAAGACTGATTTCCCGCCAGCACTTTCATTTCCTAATGCCATGACCAAACAAAGAAAAGCCAATCACAACTCTAAAATCTTTGAAACTTTCAAACAAGTAAGGATAAATATATGATTAGTACTTAAAAGTGTATTTTTTATCAAGGTTTTATGTCATCATTTTGCACTTAAAGTATCAATAACTCCTTAACTAAAGCATGTTTTATAATAATATATCTAATAATATAAGATACCTTTAATTTATGGTAAATATTCATTTTAAATGCAGGCCTATCACATAAATGAAAGGATTGATTGATGAATTTAAGAATTGAAATTGAAAGGACAAAGAGATGACCAAACTTAGAAAATAGATGCCGATGCAATCCAAACCGGAATACTGTTCAATAATTGGGTCATATCTGGAGCTGTAGATCTCAAATTTAGGTCTACTTTATATGGATGGAAAGGTAAGACATAGGCCTACAACTTTTATATGGAGCCCAAGATCTAAAAAGGCCATTTTCAAGTCCAAACTATAGCAACAACAAAGAAGTCCGAATCTGTTTTCCAGCCCGAGCACTCTTCAGTATTTGGCCCATATCTGAAGTTCTCGAAGTCCAAATAATCTGCATTTTTTACACAAGAAAGATGAGACACTTTCCTACAACTTTCATGTTTTCAAGTGACTCCAATTTTGGCGTTATCAATGACGTTTTAGGCAGAGAAGAGAAGATAAGGATTGTCACCAAGTCAAGAGTTGGTCACCCACTCATTAATTAGTCATCAAATCAATAGTTCCTAATTTTGGCCTATAAAAGGAGGTATTTATCATGCATTTAGGCATCTTGGTTTCCAGATCAAGATCATGCTCTTCCTTTCTCTCTTTGTATTTTTTGTAATGTTTATGCTTTGCTTTCATTAATATCAAGTTCATGCCTTTCATTTCCTTTCCTTTACTTAGTTAACTCTTATCTTATTTATGTTCTTATTTTGTTTATTTATTTTTCTTTCTTTCATTATGTCTAGCTAAGTTTATTATGTAAAGGTGAAAAGGTTACACTAATGGTATAAAAAGAAGTATAGTGTAAACTTAACATGGACTTTAATGTTTGATACTAACATGTTTTGTATTTGTTATCTTGTTCACTCTTTAATACTTTGCTTGTTAAATGACTAATCTAGATTTATGTTGTTTAACACTTGGTACAACAAATGCTTGCCACTTTCATAGCCTTGTATGGTATAACCGACAACTGTGCTATGAAAGGAACTTGATTTGTTGTTAACATAAGTTATAATCATGAATGTTTGACAAGATTTACAAGTATTAGTATTAATTGAATAAGATGACTAATGTAATCATGTTAACAATCTATAATCTGATTGTAACCTCCTTTGTGTGTGGTTTCCAATTGAATAATAAGAGTTTATACTATACTTGTTTGACATACCATTAGTGAAACCTCTAACCTTGACGTTTGTTATTATCATTGTTTAATCTTTACATTAATATTCCATTTCAAAGTTCTCATCATCATCTTCTTCTTCTTCTCCTTCTTTTTCTTTATTATTATTATTATTATTATTATTATAAGTATTATTGTTATTGTTATTATTGTTATTGTTATTACTATTATTATTGTTGTTGTTGTTATTGTTATTATTATTATTGTTGTATTATTTTTATTTATAATTTGTATAATTAACCTCCCTGTGGTTCGACCCCAGTTTTGCCGGGTTATTTATTACTTCGACACTCCTGCACTTAGGAGAAGACATTAATCTTTTCGTCGTGTCAAGTTTTTGGCGCCGTTGCCTGGGAGGTAAGTTTTGTACACATTATAGTATTTATTTTATTTTCTCTTTTCACTTTTCTTGTATATAATTTTGTTTCTTTTTTCTTGTTTCTTCTTCTTTTGTTTTTTTCTTCATCTTATTTTATTCCTACACGTGCATGAGAGTGTGGTCATGTACATCAAGTGGTAGACTTTGTAGGGTATCCTCATCATTTTCAGAAAATATGGCCAAAGAAGATAATCAATCACTTCATAATGAGAATAATGAGAATAACCGTGTTAGAACACTTAGAGACCACATGAATCCTACAAGAACAAGTGCACCATTATGCATAGTTTTTCCTCCCGATGCATCTCATTTTAATTTTAAACCAGGTATTATTCAACTTTTACCTTCTTTTCATGGCTTAGAATTGGAAAATCCATACTTGCATTTAAGAGAATTTGAGGAGGTTTGTAACACATATAATTATTCAAATTGTAGCATGAACACCATCAGATTAAAGCTTTTTTCTTTTTCATTAAAAGATAAACCTAAAACATGGCTCAAAATTTGAGACCAGGATCCATTCGTGCTTGGGATGAAATGCAACAGCAGTTTTTAAAGATGTTTTTCCCATCTCACAGAACAAACTCTTTCAAGAGTCAAATCACACTTTCAATAAAAAACTAGGAGAAACATTTTACCAATGTTGAGATAGGTATCGAGACTTGCTTAATACTTGCCCTCATCATGGTTTTGAAACATGGAGATTGGTTTCACATTTCACATTTTTAAAGGCTCAATCTTAATATGAAAAAAGTAGTGAAAAATTAAGTCATTAACCTTCTAGATAATGGAATCATTTATCCTATTTCTGACAGCAAATGGGTAAGTCCTACCCAAGTTGTACCCAAGAAGTCTGGAGTTACTGTGATAACAAATGAGAACAATGAGTTAGTTCCCACTAAGACTGTTACTGGTTGGCGCATGTGCATTGACTAGAGGAAACTTAATTCAATGACTAGAAAAGATCATTTTCCTTTACCTTTCATGGATCAAATACTAGAAAGAGTTGTAGGTCATGAATTTTATTGTTTTCTAGATGGCTATTCAGGTTACAACCAAATTGAAATTGCATTGGAAGATCAAGAGAAGACTACTTTCATATGTCCATTTGGTACTTTTACATATCAAAGGATGCCTTTTGGATTATGTAATGCACCAACCACTTTTCAAAGATGCATGCTCAATATATTTAGGAATATG
Organism: Populus euphratica; assembly: GCF_000495115.2. NCBI lineage: Eukaryota > Viridiplantae > Streptophyta > Magnoliopsida > Malpighiales > Salicaceae > Populus > Populus euphratica. Next base: position 85,553 of record NW_011500619.1, on the reverse strand, counting down.
GTTGAACATTTTCTTGAGATTTTTATGGATGATTTTTCTGTTATTGGCAATTCATTTGATGATTGTTTGATTAACTTAGAAAAGGTTTTGAACAGGTGTGAAGAGAAGAATCTTGTACTGAATTGGAAAAACTATCACTTTATGGTAACAAACGGCATTGTACTTGGTCACATTGTTTCATCAAAAGAAATTTAGGTTAACAAATCTAAAAACGCGTTAATTGCCAACTTGCCAACACCAAAATCTGTTAAAGATGTTAGATCATTCTTAGGACATGTTGGTTTTTATAGAAGGTTCAGCAAAGATTTTAGTGTTATATCTAATCCATTATGTAACCTTCTAACAAAGAAAAATATTTTTGAATGGACTGAATAATGTGAAAAAGCCTTTGTTAAGCTTAAAAACTTGCTTACTTCTACTCCTATCATTCAACCTCCTGATTGGTCATTACCTTTTGAAATAATGTGTGATGCTAGTGATTATGTCGTGGGCGTTGTTTTGGGACAAAGAAAAGATAAGAAACCTTATGTGATTTACGATGCAAGTAAAACTTTAAATAGTACTCAAATGAATTACACTACCACTGAAAAAGAATTAATTGCAGTAGTATTTGCATGTGAAAAATTTAGGTCTTATCTTGTTGGCTCACCTATTGTTGTTTTTAGTGATCATGTAGCTTTGAAATATCTTTTTTCAGAAAAGGATTCTAAGGCTAGACTAATACGATGGATTTTGTTACTTCAATAATTTGATATCACAATCAAAGATAAGAAAGGCACTGAAAATGTTGTCGCGGATTATTTGTCAAGATTAACAACAGATTCGAGATTTGACATCACACCAATCGATGACTACTTTCCTGATGAATCCTTATTTTCTGTCTCTATAATACCTTGGTTTGCTAATATTGTTAATTTTCTTGTTTCAAGACATTTGCCAACTCATTGGAGTACTCAAGACAAAAGAAAGTTCTTGAACAAAGTAAAGAACTTTTATTGGGAGGACCCTTATTTATTCAAATATTATCCTGATCAAATATTTTGAAGATGCATTCCCGACAATGAGGTTAGTGTCATTAAATTTTGTCATTCTAAGGCATATGAGGATCATTTCTCATCAAAAAAGACAACTGTAAAAATCTTACAAAATAGATTTTACTGGCCCACCATGTTCAGGGACTCACATGCATTCTGTAAGACTGGTGAAAATTATAAAAAATTGGGATCTATTTCAAAACATCACATGATGCTTTTAAATCCTATTCTTATCATCGAGATCTTGGACTGTTGGGGTATAGATTTCATAGGTCCATTTCCTCCATCATTTGGTTTCTTGTACATATTAGTTGTAGTAGATTATGTTTCAAAATGGATAGAGGCAATTTCAAGTCAAAACAATGATCACAAAATAGTAATAAAGTTTTTGAAAGAAAATATTTTAAGTTGATTTGGAATCCCTTGAGCCATGATAAGTGATTATGGAACACATTTCTGCAACAAGTCATTTGAGTCTTTAATGAAGAAATATGGAATCACACACAAAGTTGCCACCCCTTATCACCCCTCGACAAGTGGACAAGTAGAGCTTGCTAATAGGGAGATCAAACACATCTTGGAGAAAACAATGAACCCTAATAGGAACGATTGGTCTTTAAGACTTAATGATGCATTTCGTGCTTATCGAATTGCTTATAAAACATCATTAGGTATGTCACCTTATAGACTAGTCTATGGAAAATCTTATCACTTGCCTATGGAACTTGAACATAAAGCTTATTGGGCTATTAAAGCTTTCAATTCAAATCTTGATGATGCTAGTCCGCTGTGAAAATTACAAATAAATGAGTTGAGAAAATAAAAAATGATGCATATGAAAATTCAAGAATTCATAAAGCAAGAATCAAAGAGTTTCATGACAAGAAAATACTGAGAAAAACATTCAATGTTGGTCAAAAAGTCTTGCTTTATAATTCTCGACTCCATTTATTTCTTGGAAAACTAAGATCAAGATGGAGCGGTCCTTTTATTGTTAAACATGTGTATCCATATGGGGCCTGTGATATGGAGAATCCAAAGAATGGTAATGTTTTTAAGGTAAATGGACATTGTTTGAAAGCTTACTTTGATAATTTTTTAATTGAAAATGACTCTATTGAATTGGGTGATCCTTTATATAAAGATTAATATATTTTTTTTCTCACATTGATTTTGTGTTTCCTTTTGGTGTGACCTTTGTTTTGCTAGTTTTTTTTCCACCCCGGTCAAATGGCGGATAACGGTACTCCGTGACTTAAATTGGTTCTTTTAGTTTCCCATAATAACTAATATTTGTGTATATATTTGTTCAATTCTTTGCTCTTTCTCCCTTCTTTACATCTCTTCTCATTTGAAAATGGACACCATTCTTGAAAAATTGAAAAAGTATTTTCCTACTCTGGCTTAGAATGCGATTTCAAAAATTTACCGTTCTAGATGTACAAGATTAGAATTGTTAATGAATCATGGAATTCTTGAAGATATTCACTGGCTAATTGAAGCAAAGGTTCGATTATCAGGTGAGTCCTCCAATTCTTTCATTTCATACATACTTGGAATAGGTAAAAGCACTTTTGCAAAGAAATGTCGTGCAAAACGACTGCAAGTCTATCACAGATGTGCTAGATGGACTTGTAATGCAAAATGTCATTCATTAGGAATGGTCTCTGTAAATCGTGAAGATAAAATATAGTTCATTAAGGATGGCCTGCGTAAGGAGTCTTTAGATAATCTTCTATTGACACTTGAGATGCACCCTTGTGGAGATGTGCATCGTGCAATTTATGATTTATAGCCACAATTCCATAAAGAACATGCTCGACATAGTCTTCAGAATTTGACTAAAAAAGACTCTATTTGCTAGTTTTTAAGAAAACTGGATAGGAAGTGTAACAACCCGGCTTTTCAAGCCCTAAAACAACAGAATTTTTTTTTCTTTGACACACAGATCGTGTCAGTAAATTGCGAACCTATTTTTCTCACATCATCAAAATGCAATCCATACATCAACAACATTCAACATTTCATTAAAAAGGGAAATTTACATAAACACATAATATTATGTTTGCATGCTTAGAAGTTCATATTATAATATACATCCATAGACATGAGTTTGCATTCCTATCCTACTAATAGTCACCATGAATTTAAACAAAAGAGTTCAATAAAAGTTATACGTTTAATACATTGATCCATACAAAATACATCGTGGTTTAGGATGCAACTACATGATTCCTTGCAAAAGTAGGTTCCTGATTAGTACTTAAAAGTGCATTTTTGTCATGGTTTTATATCATCATTTTGCACTTGAAGTATCAATAACTCCTTAACTAAAGCATGTTTTATAATAATATATCTAATAATATAAGATACCTTTAATTTATGGTAAATGTTCATTTTAAATGCAGGCCTATCACATAAATGAAAGGATTGATTGATGACTTTAAGAACTTAAATTGTAAGGGCAAAGAGATGGTCAAACTTAGAAAAGAGATGTCGGTGCAATCCAAACCGGAACACTGTTCGGTAATTGGGTCATATCTGGAGCTACAGATCTCAGATTTAGGTCCAATTTATATGGATGGAAAGGTAAGACATAGGCCTACAACTTTCATATGGAGCCCAAGATCTAAAAAGGCCATTCTCAAGTCCAAATTGTAGCAACAACAAAGAAGCCCGAATCTGTCTTCCAGCCCGAGCACTATTCGGTATTTTGGCCATATCTAGAGTTCTAGAAGTTCAAATGAGCTGAATGTTTTACACAAGAAAGCTGAGACAATTGCCTACAACTTTCATGTTTACAACTGGCTCCAATTTTGACGTTATCAATAACGTTTTGGGCAGACAAGAGAAGATAAGGATTGTCACCAAGTCAAAAGTTGGCCACCCACTTATCAATTAGTCATCAAATCAATAGTTCCTAATTTTGGCCTATAAAAGGAGGCATTTGCCATGCATTTAGGCATCTTGGTTTCTAGATCAAGATCATGCTCTTCCTTTCTCTCTTTGTATTTTTTGTAATGTTTATGCTTTGCTTTCATTAATATTAAGTTTATGCCTTTCATTTCCTTTCCTTTACTTAGTTAACTTTTATGTTCTTATTTTGTTTATCTATTTTGCTTTCTTTCATTATGTCTAGCTAAGTTAGTTATGTCAAGGTGAAAAGGTTACACTAATGGTGTAAGAATAAGTATAATGTAAACTTAATATGGACTTTAATGTTTGATACTAACATATTTTATATTTGTTATCTTGTTCACTCTTTAATACTTTGCTTGTTAAATGACTAATCTTGATTTATGTTGTATAACACTTGGTACAACAAATGCTTGGCACTTTCATAGCCCATAATGTATGGTATAACCGACACCTGAGCTATGAAAGGAACTTGATTTGTTGTTAACATAAGTTATAATCATGAATGCTTGACGAGATGTACAAGTATTAGCATTAATTGAATAAGATGACTAATGTAATCATGTTAACAATATATAATCTGATTGGAACCTCCTTTGTGTGTGGTTTCCAATTCAATAATAAGAGTTTATACTATACTTGTTTGATATACCATTAGTGGAACCTCTAACCTTGACATTTGTTATTATTATTGTTTAATCCTTACATTAATTTTCCATCTCCAAGTTCTCATCATCTTCTTCTTCTTCTCTTTCTTTATTATTATTATTACTGCTATTATTATTATTATTATTACTATTATTATTATTATTATTATTATTATTATTATTATAGTTATTATTGTTATTGTCATTGTTGTTATTATTGTTATTACTATTATTATTGTTGTTGTTGTTATTATTATTGTTGTTGTACTATTATCGTTTATAATTTGTACAATTAACCTCCCTGTGGTTCGACCCCAGTCTTACCGAGTTATTTATTACTTCGATACTCCTGCAGTTGGGAGAAGACATCAATCTTTTAGTCGTGTCAGTTCCCGTGTATCGGGTTTCCTAGGCATCTCGTTGATGTGATGTCCCTGTTGCAGTGCAAAACATTTAAGAGAATGCAATTGCTTATTAGTAATAATGATAATTAAATGGTCTAGCAGAAAAATGAAACATTAACATTATTCCATGGTTGATGCATGATATTTGTAGTTTCTTCATGTACATAGTATACACAATTTATAGTACATATAGATGCACCAATTCTTGTAATCAACCAAAATCTTAAACCCAGCTATCCTCTCAAGGTATCATTTGTTGAGATTAACTGTTCACTCACCCCGATCATCCACTTCAGATGCCTTCAGCCGAAACTAATCAATCACTTGTCCCGATCATCTTTTCGGATGCTATTAGCCGAGGCTAATCATTCCCTTGTCCCGGTCATCCATTCGGATGCCATTAGCCGAGGCTAATCAGTCATTTGTCCCGGTCATCCCTTTGGATGCCTTTAGCCGAGGCTAATCATTCCTTTATCCCAGTCATCCATTCGGATGCCATTAGCCGAAGCTAATCAACCATTTGACAACATTTAACATTTGATAATCTGTTATCTATTCTAACCCAATATGGTAACATTCATGTTAAAGTATCACATTATTTAACATATGAAAAAGGAAAGTGGAAGTCACCTACCTGCTCCACCTGTGATTTGTTCTTGTCTTGACGATGGTCCGATCCCGACCGCACCACCTAAGACAACAATGGTCACAAATTAGTACATTTGTATTTTTGAATCACATTTGTCACCACACTTATTTCAAAAGTTCATATATTCACATTCAAGTGTTCCACATTTTACACCATCATACCATGAAATTGTTACTAGCATTTAAGTCATTTTTGCCTAGGAGGCTTATTGTAGAAATCGGCAGCGAGAACTGGTTCGCTGCAGGCTGCCAAATTCAGCAGCGAGAATTGGTTCGCTGCAGGCTGCCAATTCTGCAACGACAACTGTTTCACTGCCAGCAGCTAGTTCGGCAGCAAAAACTGTTTTGCTGTTGGCGTCACTGTTCCGGCAGCAGATGCTAACTCATAGGAGACAACTCAGTTTCGGCATCGAATCACAATTTCGCTGCAACCAACTCAACTTCGGTGGCGAATCACAAATTCACTATAGAACATGAAACTCGGCAGTGAATGTTAATTTGCTGCAGACAACTCAACTTCAGCAGCGATTTGCTGTAGCCGACACAGTTTCGGCAGCGAATCGCAATTTCGCTGCTGAACATAAAATTCGGCAGCGAATTCTAATTCACTGCAGCTGACACAGTTTCGGTAGTGAATGCTAATTCGCTACAGAACACACAATTCGGCAGCGAATTCTAATTCGCTGCAGAAGACTCAATTTCGGTAGCGAATACTTATTCGCTACAGCCATCACATTTTCGGCAGTGAATCGAAATTTGCTGTAGAACACACAATTCTGCAGCGAATGCTGATTCACTGCAGAAGACTCGGTTTCGGCAGCGAATGCTAATTCGCTGCGGCCGACACATTTTGGGCAACAAATCGAAATTTCGCTGCAAAACACCCAATTTGGCAGCGAATTCTAATTCGCTGCAAAAGACTCAATTTCGGCAGCGAATACTAATTCGCTGCGACCGACACAATTTCGGCAGCAAATTGAAATTTCACTGCAAAACACCCAATTCGGCAGCGAATTCTAATTCGCTGCAGAAGACTCAATTTTGGCAGCGAATACTAATTCGCTGCAAGCGATATAGTTTCGGCAGCGAATTGAAATTTTGCTGCAGAACACACACATTGAAAACCATCAATTACAACATATATCTTTCAATCATTCCAGCAGAATACACACATTGAAACTATCCATTCTAGCACATAATCCTTCAGCCAATCCCAGCAAAACACACACATTGCATGCCGGCCAACCCCATAGTTAAAGCCGGCCCCCTACTATGATTTGTTGTTTTTATTTTATTCATTTTTCTTTGTTAGATGTTCTGAAATTGGCCTCATTTCATTTATGTTTTCTTTGTCCTCTTAATAAATTTCTATTTTCTTCACAGCTAGCTTAGGTCATAGGTCAATTTTCTTAGGGTTTTTCTTCTTCATTTCTGATTCTAGATCTTAAGAAGAAGAGGAAGGAAGTTTCATGACCCATACCTTACGAATCTAGGTAGGTCTTCCAAGACATGGATGATTCTTTCTGACTGGCCATCTGTTTGAGGGTGAAACGCAGTGCTCATGTCCAATCTTGTTCCCAAGGCATCTTGTATGCTTGGCCAAAGTTGAGAGGTGAACTTGGGATCTCGATCCGATACAATGGACACTGGAATCCCATGAAGCCGTACCACCTCATTTATATAAATCTTGGCAAGCTTGTCCACCAAGTCGATCATCTTTATAGGCAAGAATAGTGCGGATTTCATCAACCGATCTACGATAACCCATATCGCGTCATTTCCTTTCCTCCCTTTGGGAAATCCTGACACGAAATCCATGGTGATCATCTCCCGCTTCCATTCTGGAATTTGTAATGGTTGTAATGGTCCCGCAGGCCTTTGGTGTTCAACCTTGACTTGTTGACATATCCCACACTTAGACACATACTCAGCTATTTCCCTTTTCATATTAGGCCACCAATAGAGGTGTTTCAGGTCTCAATACATCTTAGTGCTGCCAACATGTATGGAGAACCGAGACTCATGTGCTTCTTGTAGAACCATTCGTTTGACTGTTTTGTCACTAGGCACGTATAACCGTTGTCCCATCATCAAGGATCCATCATTCGCTACTCGAAATTTCATTTCTACTCCGGCCTCCACATTCTTCCTAATCTTACACCCCTCCTTGTCATGGAATTGGGCATGTAGTATCTGTTCCCGATACGTTGGTTGCACCAATAATTGGGCTACTAACCCACCTCCAGCATTAATGTCCAAATCTGCACCCATCTCTTTCAATTCCGCCAATTGCCGCTCCTTTCCCACTGTTAACCTTCCTAGGATGGCTTTATTTTTGCTACTGAGGGCATCTGCCACCACGTTTGCTTTCCCCGGATGGTATTCTATGGTGCAGTCATAATCCTTAATGAGCTCTATCCACCTTTTTTGTCGCATGTTCAACTCTTTTTACGACATCAGATACTTCAGACTCTTATGATCAGTAAAAATTTAGGTTCGAGACCCATACAAATAGTGTCTCCATATCCTCAAGGCAAAAACTACAGCAGCCAACTCCAGGTCGTGCACTGGGTAGTTCACCTTATGAGTCTTTAACTGTCTTGATGCATAGGCAATCACTTTCCCATGTTGCATCAGAACACACCTCAATCCCTTCCCCGAAGCATCACTATATACCACAAAACCCTCGGTCCCTGAGGGAAGGGTCAACACTGGAGCAGTGGTGAGCCTCCTCTTCAATTCTTGGAAGCTTTTCTCACATTCTTCTGACCACACCTGACACGACTAAAAGATTGATATCTTCTCCCAAGTGCAGGAGTGTCGAAGTAATAAATAACCCAGCAAGACCGGGGTCGAACCACAGGGAGGTTAATTGTACAAATTATAAATAACAATAATACAACAACAATAACAATTACAATAACAACAACAATAATAATAACAATAATAATAATAATAATAGAAATACTAATACTAATAATAATAATAATAATAATAATAAAGAAAAAGAAGGAGAAGAAGAAGAAGAAGATGAGAACTTTGAGAAGAAATATTAATGTAACGATTAAACAATGATAATAACAAATGTCAAGGTTAGAGATTCCACTAATGGTATGTCAAACAAGTATAATATAAACTATTATTATTCAATTGGAAACCACACACAAAGAAGGTTCCAATCAGATTATAGATTGTTAACATGATTACATTAGTCATCTTATTCGATTAATGCTAATACTTGTAAATCTCGTCAAGCATTCATGATTATAACTTATGTTAACAACAAATCAAGTTCCTTTCATAGCTCAGGTGTCGGTTATACCATACAGTATGACCTATGAAAGTTCCAAGCATTTGTTGTACCAAGTGTTATGCAACATAAATCAAGATTAGTTATTTAACAAGCAAAGTATTAAAGAGTGAACAAGATAACAAATATAAAACATGTTAGTATCAAACATTAAAGTCCATATTAAGTTTACATTATACTTATTCTTACACCATTAGTGTAACCTTTTCACCTTGACATAATTAACTTAGCTAGACATAATGAAAGAAAGAAAAATAGATAAACAAAATAATAACATAAATAAGATAAAAGTTAACTAAGTAAAGGAAAGGAAATGAAAGGCATAAACTTGATATTAATGAAAGCAAAGCATAAACATTACAAAAAATACAAAGAGAGAAAGCAAGAGCATGATCTTGATCTGGACACCAAGATGCCTAAATGCATGGTGCTTGACCGCTTTTTATGATCGACTTGTTTTAACTCGCAAGTGCACGAGTGTGCGATGTAGCAATTAACTCGGTAAGATCGAGGTCATATCCACAGAGAGCTAGATCTGGAAATTAAGCTAAGTAACAAAAAAAAAACTCAAGAGAAATTAAATTAACAATAACTTGGTTCAAAATAATTGATGGATTTGTTTTCAAAGATAAAAGAAAATGTAAATAGATTTTAAATGACAAGAAAAGTAAGTCTTGGTCCAAATCAATTTTAATGGTGATGTATTGGTGATTTCTTCAACATATATAAGATAACTCAACCTAATCTCAACAATGGTGATATTAGATCGTAAGATATTACAATGAAGATTAGAAAGATGAAGATTGATTATTGCTTAAGAATGAACAAGTACTTTCATATTAAGTAAGACATTGAATCAAGCAATCTCTATACCAAAACTAAAGTTTGTGCATAAAAATTCAAGATTATAACATTACCTAAATGATTTCTAAAATTTCTTTACAATAATAAATCATTCATGAAGAAAATAAGAAGATAAACATTAAGATTCATTCATATCCTAAAGAACTCACCTTAATCACCATTATCCTTGATTTGGATCCAAGAAAGAGTTTAGCCAACCATGATTATATATAAGAACACTTCAATAAACATGAAAGAACTTGAATCCAACTGAAAAAATAAGTTTTACAAACTAAAGAACCGAAATCTATAAAGAAGAACACAATACAATTTCAGAAAAAATTCGGACACAAATCTGACTCTAACTTTGGACAGCAATTCGACCCTCTTAGAAGCTTTTTTTTTGGAGAAGTCTATTAGAGACATATTTATAGGCAATTCTGTCACCTTTCCAGATCATTAAAGAACAGCTCATTTGGACACCTGAGTCAAAAGTTATGGGCAAAACACCGAAAGGTGTTCTGAAAAATCAAATCAAGACAGCTTTACAACTACTTTGGTGCACGTTTTTCTTCCTCATTTATGAGGTGTCTCCTTCTTCTTTTTGACCCAAAATAATGTTAAAATATCCCCTCCAGCTTTCCATCCATGTGCTTGCCTTCTTGGATCAATGGATTACCCAAAATAAATCAATTGTTATTTGTTGTGTGGACATGTAAGATCATGGATTGTGTTTGGGTTAGTTTGAAGGTTGATTTGGGGTTGATTTAGGGCTGATTTTGGGCTGAATTTGAGCATCAAATAAGTATACAAATGTACTTATTATTTGGGCTAAGATTGACATTGAAACCTTGAGTGTTTAATGGTTGAAGTTTGCACACAACATAAGGCAAGTTTGGGCTTGAAATAAATCATATGATATTCTTTTCTAGAATTGGAATAGAATTGATTTTTGGGACAAATTTGGAGCACTTATTTGAACCAAGATTTGCTTCAATCTTCAACTAAATGTCTCTTCAATTCTTTGTTCTGAATTCCGACGTTGAATTTTCTGAATTAATTCATTTAAGCTCCAAAAACCTATCAAAACATTAAAACAAACTTCATTACTAAAAAACACATCAATTATTATAAAAACAACCAAATAAAAACAATAAATACATATGTAAAATAAGAGACTTAATGACACTTTTGATGCACAATCACACCCCCCAACTTAGATTTTGCTAGTCCTCAAGCAAAACAAAACATAAAACCTTTAAAATAAAAATAATAATAATAACAACCATAATTAGGCTCGATTCATCACACTTGAAGGACCTATCATGCAAACATTGGTATCTTTAACTTAATGTACACAATAGCAAATAAAGAAAAATAAGCATACTCACATTCTCTAAATCAAACATCCATACAAAATTTTCAAATTCAGTCATATTTATCTGCAACCAACATAATTGATTCATATGAAAACTCAACTTCTAATCTTCCCTTCTCACCAACACAAACAAGGTAGCAAACTAGAGAAATATCTATATATTTTTTTTTTCTTTTTTTTTTCTTTTTTTTTTGAAGATATGATTTATTCTTTGTCTTTAAGTTGTCACTTCCCTTTTGACGCGAATACAAACATTTGTGATGAATGCACCCGGTTACTCACAAAGTCACAAACTTAAAGTGCTTTGCATACTCATATTTCAAGCTGCCGTTTGACGTAAAGATAAACATTTGTGATGAATACCTCTAGTTACTGAGCAACTCAAAACATTGGAGTAGATAGAACTTTGTACACATTTATTTATTTATTTATTTATGTAATGATTATTACTCTATTTACTTAAACCTTGTTTAGGACTAGATCAAAAGGGATAATCACAAGTAAAGCATCATACTCATCTTTCATGCATATTCACACAACTCACACAACTTTTACAAGGAAAGATGTACTTCAGTAATCTTAAAAAAAAAGTATGCTATATCTTGCTTTATAAGATATTATCTATCCCAAATTAAAGCATGCAATGTTCAACACAATAATGAACCCAAAAAGGTAATGATGATCCTAAACAAGTCTCATTTAAATACCAATGCAAGTATTTTTTTTTTTTTTTTAACAAGCATGGTTATCTCAAGCATGCAACATAATGAAATATCGAAAATTAAGTTTTACATTATCCTCAATGTAAAAGAGAAAGAGAAGAAAAGTATAAAGATTAGAAAATTGTTACTCCCCTTCTGTTTTACATTACTGTTGATACTACAATGGTATTGGATCTTCAAGATCCAATGTCTCAACTTCAGCCACAACATTTTCAAGATAAAGTTTCAATCGATGACCATTTACTTTGAAAATATTTCCATTCTTGGGATTTTCTACCTCAAATGCACCATGCTCAGAGATGGATTTAATCACAAATGGACCAATCCATTTTGTCCTCAACTTCCCAGGAAAGAGATGTAATCGTGAATTATACAAGAGAACCTTTTGACCAACATGAAAGGATTTTCTAAGAATATGTTTATCATGCAAAGTTTTCATCTTATGTTTTGAAATTTTTGCATTTTCAAATGCATCATTTCTTAGCTCCTCTAATTCATCCAATTGAAGCTTTCTATTTTTGCCAACCTCATTTTCATTGTTATTGAATTGCCGAATGGCCCAATATGCACGGTGCTCAATCTCAACAGGGAGATGACAAGGCTTTCCATAAACTAGCCTATAAGGAGACATTCCTAAAGAGGTCTTATAAGCAGTGCGATATGCCCACAAAGCATCAACTAGTCGTAGGGACCAATCTTTACGGTTTGGATTGACTGTTTTCTCTAAAATGTTCTTGATCTCCCTATTTGCCAACTCAGCTTGGCCACTACTCTGTGGGTGATAGGGGGTACTGACCTTGTGAATTACACCATATTTTCTCATCAAAATCCCAACAGACTTGTTACAAAAATGTTTTCCCCCATCACTAATTATAGCCCGGGGCATGCCAAAACGAGAGAAAATATTTTCTTTCAAGAATTTGACCACAACTCGATGGTCATTGGTTCGAGATGCAATGGCCTCCACCCATTTAGACACATAATCAACAGCTACAAGGATGAATTGGTAACCAAATGAACTTGGAAAAGGTCCCATGAAATCAATCCCCCAACAATCAAATATTTCCAAAACAAGGATGGGGTTAAGGGGCATCATGTTACGCCTAGTGAGGCTACCTAGTCGTTGGCATCGGTCACATGCAACACAGAAGGCATGAACATCTTTAAACATGGTAGGCCAATAAAAACCACACTGCAAGATTTTGGCAATGGTTTTCTTGGAAGAGAAATGCCCACCACAGGCTAATGCATGACAAAAATTAATGACCCTTGGAATTTCATGATCAGGGATGCACCGCCTAATAATTTGGTCAGGACAATATTTAAATAGGTAGGGGTCATCCCAAAAAAAGGTGCGCACATTGCGCAAGAATTTTTGTTTGTCAAGTTTAGACCAATGAGAAGGAATCTGACTTGTGGCTAGGTAATTTGCTATGTCAGCATACCATGGAGAACCAATGTAAGAGACAGTACCTGCACAAAATAAATTTTCATCAGCAAAGAGTTCATTTATTGGAGATTCATCAATTATGGTCTTATAGCTTGAAAGACGAGACAAATGATCAGCTACTACATTCTCTACTCCCTTTTTATCTCGAATTTCAATGTCAAACTCTTGGAGTAGGAGGATCCATCGAATCAAACGTGGTTTGGCATCTTGTTTTGTGAGCAAATATTTCAATGCTGCATGATCAGTGAAAACAATAACAAGAGATCCAACCAAATAAGACCTAAACTTGTCTAATGCAAAGACCACAGCTAAGAGTTCTTTTTCAGTTGTAGTGTAATTCAATTGAGCATCATTCAAAGTCTTGCTAGCATAATATATGACATGAGGTTTCTTGTCTTTTCTTTGCCCTAAAACAGCCCCAACCGCAAAATCACTAGCATCACACATCAGTTCAAATGGTAAAGACCAATCAGGAGCTTGCATGATTGGTGCAGTTGTCAACAACCCTTTAAGCTTTTCAAAAGCTTCTTGACATTTTGATGTCCAATCAAATGGGACATCTTGTGACAACAAGTTACACAATGGTTTGGCAATGGTACTAAAAGACTGAATGAATCTTCGATAAAAACCAGCATGTCCTAAAAAAGATCTCACATCTTTCACAGTCTTAGGGGTAGTTAATTTTTGAATGACTTCCACTTTTGACTTATCTACCTCTATCCCTTTTGAAGAGACAATGTGACCTAAAACAATGCCATGTGTCACCATAAAATGACACTTCTCCCAATTGAGTACAAGATTGCTCTCTTCACACCTTTCAAGAACTTTTTCTAGATTCATTAGACACAACTCATAAGAATCCCCATAAACTGAAAAATCATCCATGAAAACTTCTAAAAATTTTTCCACCATGTCACTAAAGATACTCATCATACACCTTTGAAAAGTGGCTGGTGCATTACACAAACCAAATGGCATTCTTCTATAAGCATAAGTACCAAAAGGACAAGTGAAAGTGGTTTTTTCTTGGTCTTCTAAAGAAATCTCAATTTGGTTGTAACCTGAGTATCCATCTAGAAAACAATAGAAAGCTCTTCCAGCTACTCTTTCAAGCACTTGGTCTAAAAATGGAAGCGGAAAATGGTCCTTCCTAGTCACCATGTTCAATTTACGATAATCAATGCACATACGCCATCCAGTTTGGATTCTAGTTGGTACCAGCTCATTATTTTCATTCTTCACTACCGTGACTCCAGATTTTTTAGGGACAACTTGGGTTGGACTAACCCATTTTGAGTTTGCAATAGGGTAAATGATACCTGCATCAAGTAGCTTAAGCACTTCACCTCTCACTACTTCCTTCATGTTTGGGTTCAATCGTCTTTGCATTTGCCTCACAGATTTAGCCTCTTCTTCAAGATAGATTCTATATGTACATAAAAGAGGGCTAATTCCTTTCAAGTCAGTAATTTTCCACCCAATTGCTTTCTTGTGTTTTCTCACCACTCTCAAAAGTTTTTGTTCTTGCTCTATGCTAAGTTTTGATGAGATCACAATAGGATATGATTCATCTTCCCCTATAAATGCATACTTAAGATCACTCGGTAAAGGCTTCCTTTCTAGTTTATCAGGCTGGACAAGAGATTCCTCAACTTTCACTTGGGGTGAAATCAAAGGCTCAAATGATGGGGTCCATTGACCTATTGACATAATAGGCATTGGATCTAGATAAGTCTCAAGTTCTCTTACTTCCTCATCAACACATTCCAAAGAACAAAATCTTTCATCACGAATTAAAGTTCTCTCCAATGGATCCTTGATCCACACTCTCTCAAAGTGTTCTTGACAAACTGTTTGGATGAAATCTACCTCTCTAATGTCCTCATGTTCCCCGATTTGTTTGGAGACATTGAATATGTTCATCTCCACAGTCATATTCCCAAAAGACAATTTCATCACCCCATTCCTACAGTTAATTAAGGCATTGGATGTAGCTAGGAAAGGTCTCCCTAAGATGACTGGGATGGGGGCATTAGAACCTTGAATTGGTGCGGTGTCTAATATTACAAAATCAACAGGAAAGTAGAATTTATCTACTTGGACCAACACATCCTCAACGATACCCCTGGGAATCTTGATTGACCTATTAGCTAATTGAAGGGTGATTCGAGTAGGCTTGATTTCTCCTAAACCTAATTGTTCGTAAACAGTGTAGGGTATTAAATTCACACTTGCTCCTAAATCTAACAAAGCTTGATCTATCTTATGACTTCCAATAATGCATGAAATGGTAGGACAACCAGGATCTTTGTATTTGGGAGGGGTCTTAAACTGGATGATGGCACTAGCATGTTCAGTTAGAAAGGCTCTTTCTTTCACATTCAATCTCCTTTTGACTGTGCATAAATCCTTAAGAAACTTTGCATAAGATGGAACTTGTTTAATTGCATCAAGGAGTGGAATATTGACTTTCACTTGTTTGAACAATTCATAGATTTCCGAGTTCATAAGATCTTGTTTAGGTTTTCCTAACCTTTGTGGAAATGGTGCTCTAGGAACAAATTCTAAATCACTCATTTTGACTCCAATCTTTCTTAAATCATCTCCTTTCTCACTCATCTCTTTCTCATTTATCTCACCTTCTTTGTCACTCAAACTCTCATTTGTCACTTGTGTTTTGATTCCCTCTTCACTTTCCCTAGATTTCTCCTCCACAATACCTTTAGGAATCCTAAAACCTACACCTTTATCAACAATCTTTCCACTTCTAAGGGTAGTGATGGCTTGGACTTGTTCATGGTTTGAAGGTTCACTAGGTGAGGATTCACTCATGTGTACCTGACCTCTAGGATTGGGCATTGGTTGAGCTGGGATTTTTCCCTTCTCTTGAATGCTTAGTGATTGAGTCAACTTAGTTAGTTGACTTCGAATGTCATCTAAGGTCCTATTGGTCTGGTCTTGGAATTTATAAACTTGGTTGTTGATTCCTCCTTGCGTTTGCATGAATTGTTGAAGAGTATCCTCTAAGGATCTCTTATGAGGTGGTTGGTATGTGTTATGTGTGGGAGCATGAAATGGTTGGGGTGGAGGTTGAAATGTTTGAGGTACTGAAGAGCCCTCATTTCTCCATCCAAAATTTGGGTGGTTCCTCCATCCAGGATTATAGGTCTCAGAGTAGGGATTGCCTACTTGGTTTGGAAATGGCTTTCTAACATTACTTGAATCAGAAGTTTGGCCATATAGCACTTCCTTGAAGGCTGGAATGGTAGGACATTCAGTTGTCCTATGCCCTTTGCTTTCACAAACAACACAACTTTCCTCTTGTTGTTCACTTATGACATGCACTTTTTTAATCTCAAGAGACTCTACTTTCCTAGCCAATGAGGCTAATCTAGCATTGAGGTCATTAGTCTCTTTCAATTGAAACTTCCCACTTGAATGAGAAATGGTGTTTCTAGACTCAACATGAACTGGGAGAGAAGTCTCCCATTGCTTTGTGTTTTCAGCCAATTGATCAAAAAAATCAAAGGCCTCACTTGGTTCTTTGTCATAAAACTCACCATTACACATGGTTGACACTAGCTTTTTAAAATCTGCGGTAAGAGAGTCATAAAAGAAACTCACTAACCTCCACATCTCAAAACCATGGTGAGGGCATGCATTTAACAAGTCTTTGAACCTTTCCCAAGCTTGGTGAAATGACTCATTTGGACTACAAGAAAAATTCATCATTTGACGTTGTAAGGCTGCTGTCCTATGAGTGGGGAAGTATTTTTTCAAAAATTCAGCTTGCATTTCTCTCCATGTACCTATAGACCTAGGACGCAAAGAGTTTAGCCAAAGCTTGGCTTTATCCTTTAGAGAGAATGGGAACAATTTAAGTCGAATGGTTTCCTCTGTGCATGTTCTATCAATAAAAGTATTACATACCTCTTCAAAGTCTTTAATGTGTATGTATGGATTTTCAGAATCCATACCATGAAATGTGGGAAGAAGTTGAATCATGCCCGGTTTCAAATTGAAAGCTTGTTGGTTAAGAGGTAAGATAATACACGAAGGTGTACTTTGTCTAGCCGGGTGAAGATACTCTCTAAGAGTTCGAAAATTAGGTTGATCATTGAATTGTGGAGGTCCATTACCTTGAACACTCCCTTCACCCTCTACATCTTCAACATTAGCCATGAAATAATAATAATAATAATAATAATATAACAATTATATGAATATGAAAAGAAAGGAAAGAAAAAGAAAAAAAATTGCAAATAAAAGTAATAGCTCAAAAATAAAAATACAACAAAATAAGAAATTCACTCTCCAACTAATAAACACTATTAACAACAATAAACATTAAAAGATAATTATAACAAGCTTGAATAAAAAGGCGGTAATACCAGCCAAGCACTTCAAACAATAAATATAAGAAAAATAATCATAACAAAACAACAAAATAAAATGAAATAAACAAGAGGCGGTAATACCGACCAAGCACTTTAGACAATAAATATAAGAAAAATAACAACAATAAACATTAAAAGATAATTATAACACGCTTGAATAAAAAGGCGGTAATACCAGCCAAGCACTTCAAACAATAAATATAAGAAAAATAATCATAACAAAACAACAAAATAAACTGAAATAAACAAGAGGCGGTAATACCGGCCAAACACTTTAGACAATAAATAAAAACAATATCAACAAAATAAAATGAAATAAACAAGAAAAATATTAGAAACTAATAAGAGTAGACAATAAAAGAAAAATGGTTGAACCAACCAAAATCCAACAATTAATAGTCCAGTCCACAGTCCAATATCCGAAACGTTAAGGTAAATTTTTTTTTAGGCGGTAAAACCAGCCAATTGATTTTTTTTTTATATGATTTTTTTTCGTTTTCCAATAATCAAATCTAAATTTGTTACCTTTGCTTGCTAGCTCCCCGGCAACGGCGCCAAAATTGCTTGACCGCTTTTTATGATCGGCTTGTTTTAACTCGCAAGTGCACGAGTGTGCGATGTAGCAATTAACTCGGTAAGATCGAGGTCATATCCACAGAGAGCTAGATCTGGAAATTAAGCTAAGTAACAAAAAAAAACTCAAGAGAAATTAAATTAACAATAACTTGGTTCAAAATAATTGATGGATTTGTTTTCAAAGATAAAAAAAAATGTAAATAGATTTTAAATGACAAGAAAAGTAAGTCTTGGTCCAAATCAATTTTAATGGTGATGTATTGGTGATTTCTTCAACATATATAAGATAACTCAACCTAATCTCAACGATGGTGATATTAGATCGGAAGATATTACAATGAAGATTAGAAAGATGAAGATTGATTATTGCTTAAGAATGAACAAGTACTTTCATATTAAGTAAGACATTGAATCAAGCAATCTCTATACCAAAACTAAAGTTTGTGCATAAAAATTCAAGATTATAACATTACCTAAATGATTTCTAAAATTTCTTTACAATAATAAATCATTCATGAAGAAAATAAGAAGATAAACATTAAGATTCATTCATATACTAAAGAACTCACCTTAATCACCATTATCCTTGATTTGGATCCAAGAAAGAGTTTAGCCAACCATGATTATATATAAGAACACTTCAATAAACATGAAAGAACTTGAATCCAACTGAAAAAATAAGTTTTACAAACTAAAGAACCGAAATCTATAAAGAAGAACACAATACAATTTCAGAAAAAATTCGGACACAAATCTGACTCTAACTTTGGACAGCAATTCGACCCTCTTAGAAGCTTTTTTTGGAGAAGTCTATTAGAGACATATTTATAGGCAATTCTGTCACCTTTCCAGATCATTAAAGAACAGCTCATTTGGACACCTGAGTCAAAAGTTATGGGTAAAACACCGAAAGGTGTTCTGAAAAATCAAATCAAGACAGCTTTACAACTACTTTGGTGCACGTTTTTCTTCCTCATTTATGAGGTGTCTCCTTCTTCTTTTTGACCCAAAATAATGTTAAAATATCCCCTCCAGCTTTCCATCCATGTGCTTGCCTTCTTGGATCAATGGATTACCCAAAATAAATCAATTGTTATTTGTTGTGTGGACATGTAAGATCATGGATTGTGTTTGGGTTGATTTGAAGGTTGATTTTGGGTTGATTTAGGGCTGATTTGGGGCTGATTTTTGGGCTGAATTTGAGCATCAAATAAGTATACAAATGTACTTATTATTTGGGCTAAGATTGACATTGAAACCTTGAGTGTTTAATGGTTGAAGTTTGCACACAACATAAGGCAAGTTTGGGCTTGAAATAAATCATATGATATTCTTTTCTAGAATTGGAATAGAATTGATTTTTGGGATAAATTTGGAGCACTTTTTGAACCAAGATTTGCTTCAATCTTCAACTAAATGTCTCTTCAATTCTTTGTTCTGAATTCCGACGTTGAATTTTCTGAATTAATTCATTTAAGCTCCAAAAACCTATCGAAACATTAAAACAAACTTCATTACTAAAAAACACATCAATTATTATAAAAACAACCAAATAAAAACAATAAATACATATGTAAAACAAGAGACTTAATGACACTTTTGATGCACAATCAGCAACGCCGTGCTCCACTAAGGAGGGTGCAACAGTAATAATAATTATAATAGAAGAAGTTGATGAGAACTTTGATATGAAAAATCAATGTAAGGATGAAACAATGATAACAACAAATGTCAAGGTTAGAAGATCCACTAATGGTATTTCAGACAAGTATAGTATAAATTCTTATTATTCAATTAGAAACCACATACAAAGAAGGTTCCAATAAGATTATAAATTGTTAATATGTTTACATTAGTTATCTTATTTGAATAATGCTAATACTTGTAAATATCATCAAGCATTCATGATTATAACTTATGTTAACAAAAAATCAAGTTCCTTTCATAGTACTAGTGTAGGTTATACCATACTGTTTGTGCTATGAAAGTACCAAGCATTTGTTGTACCAAGTGTTATACAATATAAATCTAAATTATTCATTTAACAAACAAAGTATTAAAGAGTGAACAAGATAATAAATACAAAACATGTTAGTATCAAACATTAATGTCCATGTTACGTTTACACTATACTTATTCTTACACCATTAGTGTAACCTTTTCACATTGACATCATAAACTTAGAAAAACATAATGAAAGAGAGAAATATAAATAAATAACATAAAAATATAAAAAAATAAAAGTTAACTAAGTAAATGAAAGGAAATGAAAGGCATAAACTTGATATTAATGAAAACAAAGCATAATCATTACAAAAAATACAAAGAGAGAAAGCAAGAGCATGATCTTGATCTGAAAACTAAAATGCATGGCAAATGCCTCCTCCTTTTATAGGCCAAAATTGAGAACTCTTGATTTGATGACTAATTGATGAGTGAGTGACCAACTCTTGACTCGGTGACAATCCTTATCTTCTCTTGTCTACCTAAAATGTCATCGATAAAGTCAAAATTGGAGCTAATTGAAAACATAAAAGTTGTAGAAAATTATCTCAGCTTTCTTGTGTAAACAATTCAAGTCATTTGGACTTTTAGAACTCTAGATATGGGCAAAAAACTGAATAGTGCTCGGGCTGAAAAACAGATTCAGACTTCTTTGTTGCTACTACAATTTGAACTTGAAAATGACCTTTTTAAATCTTAGGCCCCATATAAAGTTGTAGGTCTATGTCTTACCTTTCCATTCATATAAAGCAGACCTTAATCTGAGATCTACAGCTCCAAATATGATTCAATTACCGAACAGTGTTCCGGTTTGGACTACACCGACATCTCTTTTCTAAGTTTGGCCATCTCTTTTGTCCTTTCAATTTCAGTTCTTAAATTCATAATCAATCCTTTCATTTATATGATAGGCCTCTATTTAAAATGAACATTTACCATAAAGTAAAGGTATCTTATATTATTAGATATATTATTACAAAACATGCTCTAGTTAAGGAGTTATTGATACTTCAAGTGCAAAATGATGACATAAAACCTTGATAAAAAATGCACTTTTAAGTACTAATCACACCCCCAACCAACTTATTACTAGTCCCTAGTAATCAAAGCGTTAAAATAGAAAAACAATTTGTAAATTCCACAAAGCAAGGTATTCATCATTAAACTTCCATTAATCTATCAAGATAAACAAAATCTCATTAAATTTATATATCTGCTTAATACCTCTTAACAAGATATTAATAAACCTTTCTTTTGTGCTCAATATATCAACACATAATTATGGTGCTTTTCTTGCAAGAAAACAAAATTTTGGTTCTAATATTTAAGGTTAACTTCCTTGGGTTGGGATTATTATATTTTGTTTCTTTTTTTTTAAATATATATACATATAACTTAAAACACCATGCATCTTTAACCCATGTGATGAGCTTTCGGCTAATGATTCCCAAACCAATTGGTCTTAGGGTATTAGGTGTTGAGACACCCGTATGAGCTTAGTAACTTGGGTCGCAGATACTCATACGTAGATAGTGCAATGTTTGATTCCCTTAAGCTTTTCTCCTCAACCCATGTAACAAGCGTTGAGCCAATAGCTCCCAAGTCAGTTGACTTTAGGGTATTAGGTGTTAAAACACCCCTTCGGGCTTAATTGCTTAGGTTAAGAAGGCTACGAAACCAAACTTATCTACATTTTTATTATCATTATTTTTTTTTGCTCTTTTTTTTGTTTTTTTGTTTTTTTAAATTATATATTATCCCTTTCCCTTAGTTGTTACCTTTAACAAAAGAACATAAATAATGTAATAATCCAATGTGCAACCCACAAACATATGTTAAAGTGTGTGTGTATAAATTAAGGTTTAAGAATACATGTTAAATGAGTATATGAGCAGAATTAAGTGATAGTAATGCGAGAGTTTGTAAACTTGAATATTTCAAGAAGTATTATGATAGACCTTATTAAAAATGATTACTAAGATGCATCTCAAGAGTCATAAAAAGATCTCATTTACTTTACCATCATAGTAACAACAATTTTGCACATGCTTTATGAAATAGAAAACACAGTTAGTTATTTTTTTTTTTAGCTACTACCCTCTCCCTCCAACCAAAACGAGACATTATCCTCAATGTTCTAAGGTAGAAAGATAGAGTATAGAAGATATCACCTAAAATAACAAACACTAACAAACTTGAAACACACTAAAACAAAAATAAGAAATAACAAAACATAATAATAAAACAAAAAGACAAAAAAAAATTACAAATGAAGACTCAAATCTAATCTAAGCTTTTTACAGCTTTCCTTAGATGACCAATTTATGCAACTCATGAAGGGATCAATTATAGGAATGAAATATTGTAGTTGGTCAATCAATTGTTCAGCAGTAGCAGCAGAGATTACGATTTGTCGTGTAGAAGATGTTAAAAATTCTTGTTCCACAGTAAGATCAAGAAAAGACAACAACTTATCATAATAACCATTAACATTTAATAGACCTATGAGTTATGTTGAATGTGCAGTTTGGCCCAAGAGAAAATATGAAAGATCTCTTCCAATGTGCCTAGACCACCTGGTAAGGCAATGAAGACATCAACATGGTTAAACATTGCATTTATTCAAGCAAACATTGTAGAGACCTGTAGTTCCTCTCCAATTATTTTTCCAATGATGTCCCCTTGTGCTAAAGCTTCAGGGACAACCCCTAAAACTTAACTACCTCCTAAAAATACAGCTATTGACATACCTCCCATTAACCCAAGACTGCCTCCCCATACACTAAATGAATCTTTCTCTCAGCTAGCACCTGGCCAAGATGATTTGCTGATTCTAAAAACTCCTTTTCTTTCCCAAGACTAGATCCATCAAAAACATAAATATTTCTTATGTGATGACTTGAGGAACTTGCCATTTCTACACACTTCTATATTTGTTGAATGTATGGGTTGAGTAGAAATGAAAGGAAGGAAAAGAGGATTTTATAGATTCGAAATTAAAACAGCAATCATACCACTTATATGTAGGCCAACTGGAGTCTCACACTCTCTCTCCCTTTCTCTCTCTTTATTTATTTATTTATTTTTGAAAAACCATGTGTATGTACAGGTAGTTGTGATTGTGGCTCACATCTTCCCTTGGTTTTAAGTCCAAGAATGGCTTAAACATTGTGATTGTGGCTCACATCTTCCCTTGGTTTTACGTCCAAGAACGGCTTAAACGCCCTCTATGGGTCGGGGATAGGCTTCCCATCCAGTTTTCTTAAAAACTGGCAAACAGGGTCTTTTTTAGTTAGATTCCTAAGACTAAGTCGATCATGTTCTTTATGAAAGTGGGGCCATATATCATGAATTGCACGATGTACATCTCCACTAGGATGCGTCTCAAGAGTTAATAGAAGATTATCTAAAGACTCCTGACTCAGGCCATCTTTAATGAATTGTATTTTATCTTCACAGTTTATAGATACCATTCTTAAAGAATGACATTGTGCATTACAAGTCCATTTGGCATATCGATGACAGACTTTCAGTCGTTTTGCATGACGTTTCTTTGCAAAAGTGCTTTTACCTGTTCTAGGCATGTGTGAAATGAAGGAATTAGAGGACTCACCTGATAATCAGACCTTTGCTTCAATTAACCAGCGAATATCTTCATGAATTCCATGATTCATTAACAACCTCAATCTTACACATCTAGCATGGTAAATTTTTGTAATCGCATTCTGAGGCAGAGCGGGAAAATACTTTTTTAATTTTTCAAGATTAATGTTCATTTTCAAATGAGAATTGGAAAAGTGATTCAAAGAATTACACAAATATATACATAGATATCAGTTATTATGGGAAACTAAAAGAATGGACTTAAGTCACGGAGTACCATTGTCCGCCATTTGACTAGGGTGAGTGAAACAAACAAAGATCACTAAAACAGAAACACAAAACCAATGTGAGAAAAATAAAATAATCAACCTTAATCTACAAGATCATTTAAACAAGTTGATTCATTTTCACTAGAAAAATTATCAAAGTAAGCTTTCAAACAATATCCATTTTTCTTAAAAACATTGTTATTCATTGAATTCTCAATATTAAAGGCCCTATAAGGATACACATGTTTCTTAATAAATGGACTGCCCCATCTTGATCTTAGCTCTCTAGGGAATAAATGGAGTTGAGAATTATAAAACAAAACTTTTTGACTAGTATCAATTTTTTGACAATTTTCACAAGTTTTGCAGAATGCATGTGTGTTTTTGAACATGCTGGGCCAATAAAATCCATTTTGAAAGATTTTTGCAATTGTCTTTTTTGACGAGAAATAACTCCCACATGCTTCAGAATGATAAAGTTTAATAACACTACTTACCTCATTGTTAGGAATGCATCTTTGAAATATTTGATCAGGACAATATTTGAATAAGTTAGGGTCATCACATTAAAAGTTCTTCACTTCGTTCAAAAACTTTTCTTTGTCTTGGGTATTTCAATCAGCTGGCAAATCTCCTGAAGCAAGAAAATTGATAATATTAGCAAACCAAGGCATTGTAGAGACAGAAAGTAAATATTCAACAAGAAAGTAGTCATCGATTGGTGTGATGTCAGTTTTCGAATCTATTGTCAATCTTGATAAGTGATCTGCGACAATATTTTCGCTGCCTTTCTTATCTTTGATTATGATATCAAATTCTTAAAGTAACAAAATCCACCGTGACACGACTAAAAGATTGATGTCTTCTCTCAAGTGCAGGAGTGTCGAAGTAATAAATAACCCAGCAAGACCGGGGCCGAACCACAGGGAGGTTAATTGTACAAATTATAAATAATAATACAATAACAATAACAACAACAACAACAACAACAACAACAAGAATAATAATAATAACAACAACAACAACAACAACAACAACAACAACAACAACAATAACAATAATAATAATAATAATAATAATAATAATAATAACAACAACAACAACAACAACAACAACAATAATAAAGAAGAAGAAGAAGAAGAAGAAGAAGATGAGAACTTTGAGATGGAATAGTAACGTAAAGATTTAACAACGATAACAATAAATGTCAAGGTTAGAGGATCCACTAATGGTATGTCAAACAAGTATAGTATAAACTCTTATTAGTCAATTGGAATCCACACACAAAGGAGGTTCCAATTAGATTATAGATTGTTAACATGATTACATTAGTCATCTTATTCAATTAATGCTAATACTTGTAAATTTCGTCAAGCATTCATGATTATAACTTATGTTAATAACAAATCAAGTTCCTTTCATAGCTCAGGTGTCGGTTATACCATACAGTATGGGCTATGAAAGTGTCAAGCATTTGTTGTACCAAGTGTTATACAACATAAATCAAGATTAGTCATTTAACAAGCAAAGTATTAAAGAGTGAACAAGATAACAAATACAAAACATGTTAGTATCAAACATTAAAGTTCATATTGAGTTTACACTATACTTATTCTTACACCATTAGTGTAACCTTTTCACCTTGACACAATAAAATTAGCTAGACATAATGAAAGAAAGAAAAATAAATAAACAAAATAAGAACATAAATAAGATAAAAGTTAGCTAAGTAAATGAAAGGAAATGAAAGGCATAAACTTGATATTAATGAAAGCAAAGCATAAACATTACAAAAAATACAAAGAGAGAAAGCAAGAGCATGATCTTGATCTGGAAACCAAGATGCCTAAATGCATGGCAAATGCCTCCTTTTATAGGCCAAAATTGGGAACTATTGATTTGATGACTAATTGATGAGTGGGTGACCAACTCTTGACTTGGTGACAATTTTTATCTTCTCTTGTCTGCCCAAAACGTCATTGATAACATCAAAATTAGAGCCACTTGAAAACATGAACGTTGTAGGAAATTGCCTCAGATTTCTTGTGTAAAAAATTCAGCTCATTTCAACTCCTAAAACTCCAGATATGGCCAAAATACTAAACAGTGGTCAGGCTGGAGGACAGATTCGGGCTTCTTTGTTGTTGCTATAATTTAGACTTGAAAATGGCCTTTTTAGATCTTGGGCTCCTATGAAAGTTGTAGGCCTATGTCTTATCTTTCCATCCATATAAAGTAGACATAAATCTGAGATCTATAGCTCCAGATATGACCCAATTACCAAATAGTGTTCCGATTTGGATTGCGCCGACATCTCTTTTCGGAGTTTAGCCATCTCTTTGTCCTTTCAATTTCAGTTCTTAAATTCATCAATCAATCCTTTCATTTATGTGATAGGCCTGCATTTAAAAATAAACATTTACCACAAATTATAGGTATCTTATATTATGAGATATATTATTATAAAACATGTTTTAGTTAAGGAGTTATTGATACTTCAAGTGCAAAATGATGATATAAACCCTTAATAAAAATACACTTTTAAGTACTAATCACACCCCCCAACCAGCTTATTACTAGTCCCTAGTAATCAAAGCGTTAAAATAGAAAAACAATTTGCAAATTCCACAAAGCAAGATATTCATCATTTAACTTCCATTAATCTATCTAGATAAACAAACTCTCATTAAATTTATATATCTGCTCAATACCTCTTAACAAGATATTAATAAATCTTTCTTTTATGCTCAATTTATCAACACATAATTATGGTGCTTTTCTTGCAAGAAAACAAAATTTTTGTTCTAATGTTTAAGGTTAACTTCCTTGGGTTGGGATTATTATTTTTGTTTTCCTTTTCTTTTTCTTTTTTTTTTTG
>NW_011500619.1:44266-58453 GCF_000495115.2 Populus euphratica | reverse complement strand
TTTCTTCTTTTTTTTTTTCTTTTTTTTTTAAATATATATTACATATAACTTAAAACACCATGCATCTTTAACCCATGTAACGAGCTTTCGGCTAATGACTCCCAGACAAGTTGGTCTTAGAGCATTAGGTGTTGAGACACCCCTATGAGCTTAGTAACTCGGGTCGCAGATATTGATATGTAGATAGTGCAATGTTTGATTCCCTTAAACTTTTCTCCTCAACCCATGTAACAAGCATTGGGCCAATAGCTCTCAAGTCAGTTGACTTTAGGGTATTAGATGTTAAAACACCCCTTCGGGCTTAATTGCTTAGGTTAGGGAGGCTACGAAACCAAACTAATTTACATTTTTATTATCATCATTTTTTCTTCTTCTTTTTTTCTTTTTTTTTCTTTTTTGCTCTTTTTTTTTAAAAAAATAAAATTATATACTATCCCTTTTGCCTTAGTTGTTACCTTTAACAAAAGAACATAAATAATGCAATAATCCAATGTGCAACCCACAATCATATGTTAAAGTGTGTGTGTGAAAATTAAAGTTTAAGAATAAATGTTAAATGAGTATATGAGTAGAATTAAGTGATAATAATGCGAGAGTTTGTAAATCTGAATATTTCAAGAAGTATTATAATAGACATTGTTAAGAATGGTTACTAAGATGCGTCTCAAGAGTCACTTTAACAAAAGAGCTCTTTTACTCTACCATCCTAATAACAACAATTATGCACATGCTTTATGAAATGAAAAACAATTTTTTTTATCAACTACTACCCTCTCCCCCCAACCAAAACGAGACATTGTCCTCAATATTCTAAGGTAGAAAGATAGAGTATAGAAGATATCACCTAAAATAACAAACATTGACAAACCTGAAACACACTTAAACAAAAATAAGAAATAACAAAACACAATAATAAAACAAAACAACACAAAAATTACAAATGAAGACTCAAATCTAATCTAAGCTTTTTACGAATTTCCTTACATGACCAATTTATGCGATTCATGGAGGGATCAATTACAGGAATGAAAGATTGTAGTTGATCAATCAATTGTTCAGCAATAGCAGCAGAGATTATGATTTATCGTGCAGAAGATGTTAGAAATTCCTGTTCCACAACATGATCAAGAAAAGATAACAACTTATCATAATAACCATTAACATTTAACAAACCTATGGGTTTATGGTGAATGTGCAGTTGGGCCCAAGAGGAAATATGAAAGATCTCTTCCAATGTGCCTAGACCACCTGGTAAGGCAATGAAGGCATCAACATGGTTAAACATTGCATTCATTCGAGCCGACATTGTGGAAACCTGAAGTTCCTCTCCAATTATTTTTCCAATGATGTCCCCTTGCCTGAAGTTCCTCTCCAATTGTTTTTCCAATGATGTCCCCTTGTGCTAAAGCTTTGGGGACGACCCCCAAAACTTGACTACCTCCTAAAAATGCAGCTATTGACACATTTCCCATTAACCCAAAACTGCCTCCCCCATACACTAAATGAATCTTTCTCTCAGCTAGTACCTGACCAAGATGATTTGCTGATTCTAAAAACTCCTTTTCTTTCCCAGACTAGATCCACCGAAAAACAAATACTTTTTATTTGATGACTTGAGGAACTTGCCATTTCTACACACTTCTATATTTGTTGAATGTATGGGTTGAGTAGAAATGAAGGGAAGGAAGAGAGGATTTTATAGATGAGAAATTATAAGGGCAATCATACCACCTATGTGTAGGCCAGCTGAAGTCTCACACACACACTCTCTCTCTCTTTATTTATTTATTTATTTATTTACTTTTGAAAAAGCATGTCTATGTACAGGTAGTTGTGATTGTGGCTCACATCTTTCCTTGGTTTTACATCCAAGAACGGCTTAAACGTCCTCTATGGGTTGGGGATAGGCTTCCCATCCAGTTTTCTTAAAAACTGGCAAACAGGGTCTTTTTTGGGATAGGCTTCCCATCCAATTTTCTTAAAAACTGGCAAACAAGGTCTTTTTTAGTCAGATTCTCAAGACTAAGTCGAGCATGTTCTTTATGAAATAGTAGCCATAAATCATAAATTGCACAATGCACATCTCCACTAGGATGCGTCTTCAAGCCGACATTGTGGAAACCTGAAGTTCCTCTCCAATTATTTTTCCAATGATGTCCCCTTGTGCTAAAGCTTTGGGGACGACCCCCAAAACTTGACTACCTCCTAAAAATGCAGCTATTGACACTCTTCCCATTAACCCAAGACTGCCTCCCCCATACATTAAATGAATCTTTCTCTTAACTAGTACCTGACCAAGATGATTTGCTGATTCTAAAAACTCATTTTCTTTCCCTGGACTAGATCCACCGAAAACACAAATACTTTTTATTTGATGACTTGAGGAACTTGCCATTTCTACACACTTCTATATTTGTTGAATGTATGGGTTGAGTAGAAATGAAGGGAAGGAAGAGAGGATTTTATAGATGAGAAAGTAGAAAGGCAATCATAGATGAGAAATTATAAGGGCAATCATACCACCTATGTGTAGGCCAGCTGAAGTCTCACACACACTCTCTCTCTCTTTATTTATTTATTTATTTATTTACTTTTGAAAAAGCATATCTATGTACAAGTAGTTGTGATTGTGGCTCACATCTTCCCTTGGTTTTACGTCCAAGAACGGCTTAAACGCCCTCTATGGGTCGGGGATAGGCTTCCCATCCAATTTTCTTAAAAACTGGCAAACAAGGTCTTTTTTAGTCAGATTCCCATGACTAAGTCGAGCATGTTCTTTATGAAATAGTAGCCATAAATCATAAATTGCACGATGCACATCTCCACTAGGATGTGTCTCTAGAGTTAATAGAAGATTATAGAAAGACTCCTTACTTAGGCCATCCTTAATGAATTGTATTTTATCTTCACAGTTTATAGATATCATTCTTAAAGAACGACATTGTGTATTACAAGTCCATCTAGCACATCGATGACATACTTTCAGTCGTTTTGCACAACGTTTCTTTGCAAAAGTGCTTTTACCTGTTCCAAGCATGTGTGAAATGAAGGAATTAGAGGACTCACCTGATAATCGGATCTTTGCTTCAATTAACCAGCGAATATCTTCAGGAATTTCATGATTCATTAACAACCTCAATCTTGCACATCTAGCACGGTAAAGAAGTTGAATGTTGGGCTTCTGAAGCTATGCGCTATCATGTACAAGCAGATGATGCCAAGAATTATGCTTCAGGATTAAGAAGCATAGCCCAACAAATAGCAGATGGTGAGCCAATGACTAGAAATGAATTCCATCAGTTTTTTGGGTTAATTAGAGATGGAATTAATGAGATCGCAGCATATGACGGTCCAAGGCTTTGGAAAAATTGACTTGTTGTGATTCTAATATTGTAAACCAATAAAAGACAATTTCATCATCTTTTCATTATAAGAAATGTTTATTTTGATCTTGATTTATGGCATCAAATTTTTTCCCTAAATTGGTTCAAGTTCCTGTAGGTTTGGAGTCCTCAGTGAGAACTTTCTTAAGAGAATCTGATCTGGTCTGTTCCTCATCATAAGTTAAAGGAAAACCTGAAACAAATAACAAGCATGCATAATTCATATGGCATTTTGCATCCATTTATGCATTTCATTCATTTTACTTGCATTCATTCAGGTTGAAATATAGGTCCCCTAAAAGACCATAAAATTCATTACACTCGACTATGAAGAAAGATAATGGAGAACGAAGAAAGAGCACATCTAGAGGCTCATTATCAAAGGGAGTTGGAGAGCATGAAAAATGATATCGCACGACTTACAAGTCTACTCGAGCAGACCTTAGTATCCAAGTCTGGAGAGGATACCTCTACTCAGCCAGCAGTTGCAACTCCATCTGTATCTACGCTAGCAGCTCCTTTTGTATTCACTTCTCAAAATTTAGGGGCAAATCCCTCTTCATTTGAACAACAGTTCACTACCAATATTCCACCAGCACAAGTGCCGATTGTAAACTTGACAACTGATGACTCACATAGGATGAGATACTCTAAACATGTTGATTATGATAAATTGACCGCTCTAGAAGAAAGATTGAGAGCAATCGAAGGGGTAGACTTATATGATCCCGTTCATGTTGTAGAGATGTGTTTAGTCCCAAATGTAGCTGTACCTAAAGAATTTAGGGTACCAGAATTTATCAAGTATACGGGAACTGAATGCCCAGTCACTCATCTTAAATCTTATTGTAATAAGATGGCAGAAGTGGTGAATGATGAGAAACTTCTCATCCATTTCTTTTAAGACAGTCTTTTTGGATCAGCACTAAGTTGGTATACAAGGCTAGATAATACAAAGATCAGAAAGTGGAAAGATTTGGTCAAAGCTTTTGTAGAGCAGTATAAATTCAACATGGAGGTAGCCCCAGACAGGTCAAGCTTGTTAGTCATGAAGAAGGGCAATAAAGAGACTGTAAGAGAATATGCTTTGAGATGGCATGAAAAAGCATCTCATGTGCAACCCTCTTTGTTAGAAAAAGAAATGGTCACTATGTTTTCCAACATTTTTAAATCTCCTTACTTTGAAGACCTAGTGGGTAGTTCAGCTCAGCATTTCTATGATGTTGTAACTATTGCTGAAAGGATAGAACAAGCAATAAGAATGGGGAGAATGTTAGAGCCTACCGAAAAGAAAGGCTTTACTGGGAAAAAGAAGGATTCCGAGGTTAACAATATGGAAGGAGGGTACAAGGGTAAGAAAAAAAATTACCATCACTATAACTTCCAAATACCTACCCAACAAGTTGCAAGTGTAAACTTCACTAAACTTTTCCCTACCAACCAACAAAACCA
The DNA here is from genome assembly GCF_000495115.2 of Populus euphratica. Lineage (NCBI taxonomy): Eukaryota > Viridiplantae > Streptophyta > Magnoliopsida > Malpighiales > Salicaceae > Populus > Populus euphratica. Next base: position 53,618 of record NW_011500619.1, on the reverse strand, counting down.
ACCAAATGACCAACAAAGTAACCAGATTGTTAATCCTCCAAGAAGGAAGTTGTAACGCATTTAAAAACAAGCTTCTGTAATTGATAAAAGCTAGATAGATAACTTTTGATGATGCACCGAATGTGAATTCCAACCCTTTACCCAATCATGCTACAAGCAATGGAGGGGTGAATGCTATAGGAGTAGAGGGTACGAAGGAAAGAGCTTTAAAGGTTTCCATGGAAAAACTGTATGGTATGATGGTACAGTCTGGATATTTATCCAAGTTTGAACCAATAATGAATGGAAATAATTACTGTAAGTTTTATGGCAAGGTGGGACATCACATTGATGATAGCGAAGAATTTCACTAAGAAGTGAAAATGATGCTAATTTTCGACATGATACGGATAGAAAGTGAGGAAGAAAGCAGTGAAGTTGGGATGATAGGCCATCAGGAGAAAAAAAAGGAGGTTTGGAGACTCCAACCAACTGTGGGTGGTCCACCAAAACTAATCCTAACCAAGCCTGTATGCACCAATAATGGAAGTTATGGCACAATGCCTTATAATTATGGGTATGCTTTCAACATTAAGAATTATACTCCTATCTTCCATACTTTATCGGTGGTTTAACTCGAAGTGGTCGGTGTTTTACACTAGAAGAATTAGAGAGGCAGAGGAAAGCTAAAGGAAAAGAAACAGTTGATGCTTTTAAAGATATGGAAGTGAACAAACCTATAAGTGAAGAGGAGTCTAATGAATTTCTAAAGTTGATGAAGCATACTGAATATAGTGTGGTAGATCAGTTGAAGAAAACTCCTGCTAGAATCTCTTTAATGTCACTTATCTTGAGTTCTGAGTTACACCGTAAAGTGTTGCAAAAGGTGTTGAATGAAGCATATATGCCACAAGATATTACTCAAGATACAATGGAATATTTGGTGGGAAGAATTCAAGCCTCCAATTACTTATACTTCACTGAAGATGAGCTAGACCTAGAAGGGACTAGGCATAACAAGCCCTTGTATATCACTGTGAAATATAAGGACTGTTTGATCGGCAAAGTGCTTGTGGATAATGGTTCAGCTTTGAATGTGCTACCAAGGCATATGCTAGATGAGATGCCAATTGATGCTACTCATATGAGGCCAAGTACTATGACAGCTAGAGCATATGATGGTTCCCCTAGACAAGTAATAGGGACCATTGACATTGAATTGTTTGTAGGGCCTTAGATGTTTTTGATAACTCTACAAGAGATGGATATCCATCCTTCGTATAACATGTTATTAGGAAGGCCATGGATACACGTCTTTGGGGCTGTGACATCATCTCTACACCAATGTCTGAAGTACATTATCAATGGTACTTTAGTGAAAGTTAAGGCAGAAGAAACCTTGTCCATGATAAGGAATGTGGTGGTCCCTTATATTGAAGCAGAAGATTGTAAATATGGAAATCTCCATGCCTTCGAGATTGTGAACACCGAATGGATACCGTAGAATATGGTGTTGAGAAGACCAATTATTTCTGATACTGCCAGAATGATAGCTAAATGCTTTTTGAAACATGGGCTACCATTCCAGAATGATCCAATTGCTGGAAATCTTAAAAGAGTCAACATGATGAAAATTAAGGTTGCTGATCAGAGGTTTGGGCTTGGCTTTAAACCTAAGAAAGATGATCACAAGAGAGCTGCTAGGATAAACCGAGAAAGAAGGTTGGCCAGAATAGAAGGAAGAAAGCCAGAGGAAGAAGACATTGTAATCCCACCTATCCATGTTTCTTTTCCAAAGTCAGTATACATGATGAAACCTGAAAACATGATGGAAGTCTTGGGATAGAAACTTGTTGTCATGGATATCAACAATGTAGAGGAAGGTGAAGGGAAAGGCTGGAACTATGATGATGAGCAAAAAACAACAAAATAAGATGAATTGTTACCTCAGTTAACTGTCCATTCTCTAGAAGAGGCTCCAACCAGCACCTTTGTGCGAAAGCTTTTAGTTGAAGAAGTATTCCAGAATTGGGAGATTGAGGAAGCCCCAATTGTTTTCAAGAAGTAATGATTAAGCGTCTACTTATATTTGTTTTTATATGCTTTGTGTGCTTTGCATTGTAGTTTGCTTTGTGTTTTTATACCTAGTTGGAAATCTTGGCTCAAGATGACAACATAAGGTCTTTTCATAATTGTTGAGCCAACTTTTAAAATATTATTGAGATCAAGCATTTTCATCAGCATTTGTTATCTTCCTTTTGTTATGTTTGGCTACAAGATATGCATTCACACTAAAAACACTTTTCGCTTTCAGGAATTCTGAAAGTGAATCCTCCATAAATCCACAAACATATTGCATTGAAAATGAATGGCCAAACTTTGATAAGGATGAGATTGTAATGGATGAAGAGGAATGGAATGAAGAGTTTGCTAGACGGGTAGAACAGTCAGAGCATGCTTGGAAACCTGTAAAGGAAGAATTAGAGGCGATAAATGTAGGCACTGAGCAAGATAAAAGAGAGCTAAAGATTGGAACTTTGATTACTACAGAAGAAAGATGCAGTTTAACCTCATTACTACAAGAGTATATCGATGTGTTTGCCTAGTCTTATGCAAATATGCTTGGTTTAGATATTGATATTGTAGTACACAGATTGCCTTTGATATAAGGATGTAAACCTATTAAGCAGAAATTAAAAAGAACTCGCCTAGATATTGTGCTCAAGGTCAAGGCAGAGATAGAGAAGCAGTGGGATGCTGGTTTTTTAGAAGTTATTAAATACCCTAAATGGGTATCTAATATAGTGGTAGTACCAAAAAAGGATGACAAAATCAGAGTATGTGTAGATTTTAGGGATCTAAACAAAGCTAGTCCAAAAGATGATTTTCCTTTGCCTCACATAGACGTCCTGGTAGACAATGCTGCTAGGAGTTCAACTTACTCCTTCATGGATGGATTCTCCAGTTATAACCAGATTAAAATGGCTGAAGAAGATAAAGAGAAGACCACTTTTGTCACACCATGGGGAACATTTTACTACAAAGCGATGCCTTTTGGGTTAAAGAATGCTAGAGCCACATATCAAAGGGCAATGGTGACACTTTTCCATGATATGATATATAAAGAGATTGAAGTGTATGTGGATGATATGATTACCAAGTCTACGAATGAAGAAGATCATGTTCAGGTTCTAAGAAAATTATTTAAAAGACTAAGGAAGTATCAGTTGAAGCTGAATACTTCAAAATGATCGTTGATTAGTACTTAAAAGTGCATTTTTATTAAGGTTTTATTTCATCATTTTGCACTCGAAGTATCAATAACTCCTTAACTAAAGCATGTTTTATAATAATGTATCTAATAATATAAGATACCTTTAATTTATGGTAAATGTTCATTTTAAATGCAGGCCTATCACATAAATGAAAGGATTAATTGATGAATTTAAGAACTGAAATTAAAAGGACAAAGAGATGGCCAAACTTAGAAAAGAGATGTCGCTGCAATCCAAATTAGAACACTATTCGGTAATTGGGTCATATTTAGAGTTGTAGATCTCAGATTTTGGTCTACTTTATATGGATGGAAAGGTAAGACATAGGCTTACAACTTTCATATGGAGCCTGAGATCTAAAAAAGCCTACAACTTTCATATAGATCTCAGATTTTGGTCTACTTTATATGGATGGAAAGGTAAGACATAGGCCTACAACTTTCATATGGAGCCCGAGATCTAAAAAAGCCATTTTCAAGTCCAAATTGTAGCAATAACAAAGAAGCCCGAATCTATTTTCTAGCCCGAGCACTGTTCAGTATTTGGCCCATATCTAGAGTTCTAGAAGTCCAAATGAGCTGAATGTTTTACACAAAAAAGCTGAGACAATTTTCTACAACTTTCATGTTTCGAGTGGCTCCAATTTTGATATTAGCAATGACGTTTTGGGCAGACAAGAGAAGATAAGGATTGTCACCAAGTCAAGAGTTGGCCACCCACTCATCAATTAGTCATCAAATCAATAGTTCCCAATTTTGGCCTATAAAAGGAGGCATTTGCCATGTATTTAGGCATCTTGGTTTCCAGATCAAGATCATGCTCTTGCTTTCTCTCTTTGTATTTTTTGTAATGTTTATGCTTTGCTTTCATTAATATCAAGTTTATGCCTTTCATTTCCTTTCATTTACGTTTATGCCTTTCATTTCCTTTCCTTTACTTAGCTAACTTTTATCTTATTTATGTTCTTATTTTGTTTATTTATTTTTCTTTCTTTCATTATATCTAGCTAAGTTTATTATGTCAAGGTGAAAAGGTTACACTAATGGTGTAAGAATAAGTATAATGTAAACTTAATATGGACTTTAATGTTTGATACTAACATGTTTTGTATTTGTTATCTTGTTCACTTTTTAATACTTTGCTTGTTAAATGATTAATCTTGATTTATGTTGTATAACACTTGGTACAACAAATGCTTGGCACTTTCATAGCCCATATTGTATGGTATAACCGACACCTGAGCTATGAAAGGAACTTGATTTGTTGCTAATATAAGTTATAATCATGAATGCTTGATGAGATTTACAAGTATTAGCATTAATCGAATAAGATGACTAATGTAATCATGTTAACAATCTATAATATGATTGAAACTTCCTTTGTATGTGGTTTCCAATTGAATAATAAAATTTTATACTATACTTGTTTGACATACCATTAGTGGATCCTCTAACCTTGACATTTGTTATTATCATTGTTTAATCCTTACATTCATATTCAATCTCAAAGTTCTCATCATCTTCTTCTTCTTCTCCTTTTTTTTCTTTATTATTATTATTATTATTGTTACTACTACTACTACTACTACTACTACTACTAGTATTATTAGTATTATTATTGCTACTATTATTATTGTTGTTGTTATTGTTACTATTATTGTTGTTTATAATTTGTACAATTAACCTCTTTGTGGTTCGATCACATTCTTGCCGGGTTATTTATTACTTCGACACTCCTGCACTTAGGAGAAGACATCAATCTTTTCATCGTGTCAAGTTTTTGGCGCCGTTGCCGGCGAGGTAAGTTCTTGTACAAATTATAGTATTTATTTTATTTTCTCTTTTCATTTTTCTTTTTTTTTTGTTTATAACTTTGTTTCTTTTCTCTTGTTTCTTCTTCTTTTGCTTTCTTCTTTCTTTTATTCTATTTCTACACGTGCATGAGAGCGTGGTCACGTACATCAAGTGGTAGACTTTATAGGGTATCCTCATCATTTTCAAAAAATATGACCGAAGAAGATAATCAATCACTTCACAATGAGAATAATAAGAATAACCGTGTTAGAACACTTAGAGACCACATGAATCCTACAAGAACAAGTGCACCATCATGCATAGTTTTCCTTCTTGATGCATCTCATTTTAATTTTAAACCAGGCATTATTGAACTTTTACCTTCTTTTCATGGCTTAGAATTGGAAAATCCATACTTGCATTTAAGGGAATTTGAGGAGGTTTGTAACATATATAATGATTCAAATTGTAGCATGAACACCATCAGATTAAAGCTTTTTCCTTTTTCATTAAAAGATAAAGCTAAAATATGGCTACAAAATTTGAGACCAGGATCCATTCGTGTTTGGGATGAAATGTAACAACAGTTTTTAAAGAAGTTTTTCCCATCACACAAAACAAACTCTTTCAAAAGACAAATCACCACTTTCACTCAAAAACCAGGAGAAACATTTTACCAATATTGGGATAGGTATCGAGACTTGCTTAATACTTGCCCCTGATTAGTACTTAAAAGTGCATTTTTATCATGGTTTTATATCATCATTTTGCACTTGAAGTATCAATAACTCCTTAACTAAAGCATGTTTTATAATAATATATCTAATAATATTTAATACCTTTAATTTGTGGTAAATGTTCATTTTAAATGCAGGTCTATCACATAAATGAAAGGATTGATTGATGACTTTAAGAACTTAAATTTTAAGGGCAAAGAGATGACCAAAATTAGAAAAGAGATGTCGGTGCAATCCAAACTGGAACACTGTTCGGTAATTAGGTCATATCTGGAGCTATAGATCTCATATTTAGGTCTACTTTATATGGATGGAAAGGTAAGACATAGGCCTACAACTTTCATATGGAGCCCAAGATTTAAAAAGGCCATTTTCAAGTCCAAATTGTAGCAACAACAAAGAAGCCTGAATCTGTCCTCCAGCCCGAGCACTGTTCCGTATTTTGGCCATATCTAGAGTTCTAGAAGTCCAAATGAGCTGAATGTGTTACACAAGAAATCTGAGACAATTGCCTACAACTTTCATGTTTTCAAGTGGCTCTAATTTTGACGTTATCAATGACATTTTGGACAGAGAAGAGAAGATAAGTGGCTCCAATTTTTACGTTATCAATGACGTTTTGGGCAGACAAGAGAAGATAAGGATTGTCACCAAGTCAAGAGTTGGCCACCCACTCATCAATTAGTCATCAAATCAATAGTTCCCAATTTTGGCCTATAAAAAGAGGCATTTGCCATGCATTTAGGCAACTTGGTCTCTAGATCAAGATCATGCTCTTGTTTTCTCTCTTTGTATTTTTTGTAATATTTATGCTTTGCTTTCATTAATATCAAGTTTATGCCTTTCATTTCCTTTCCTTTACTTAGTTTATGCCTTTCATTTCCTTGCATTTACTTAGTTAACTTTTATCTTATTTATGTTCTTATTTTGTTTATTTATTTTTCTTTCTTTCATTATGTCTAGCTAAGTTTATTATGTCAAGGTGAAAAGGTTACACTAATGGTGTAAGAATAAGTAGTGTAAACTTAATATGGACTTTAATGTTTGATACTAACATGTTTTGTATTTGTTATCTTGGTCAGTCTTTAATACTTTGCTTGTTAAATGACTAATCTTGATTTATGTTGTATAACACTTGGTACAACAAATGCTTGGCACTTTCATAGTTCATACTGTATGGTATAACCGATACCTGAGCTATGAAAGGAACTTGATTTGTTGTTAACATAAGTTATAATCATGAATGCTTGATGAGATTTACAAGTACTAGCATTAATCGAATAAGATGACTAATGTAATCATGTTAACAATCTATAATCTGATTGGAACCTCCTTTGTGTGTGGTTTCCAATTGAATAATAAGAGTTTATACTATACTTGTTTGACATACTATTAGTGGATCCTCTAACCTTGACATTGTTTATTATCATTGTTTAATCCTTACGTTAATTTTCCATCTCAAAGTTCTCATCAACTTTTTTTCTCTTCTTCTTCTTCTTTTTCTTTATTATTGTTGTTATTATTACTACTATGCAAATGCAAGTAGTTTCGGAAGCCAACACTTGGATTAAGTCAATTCAGTCACTACTTTGCACAGTGGTAAGGTTATTGAAAAACTCTCTCTTGAACCTTATGAGAAAGATGATGAGTCAATCTCTAATGGTAAGGAAGGGGTTGAATCTAAAAATTGCAAAGAAAAGACTGATTCTCTGCTAGTACTTCCATTTCCTGAAGCCATGACCAAACAAAGGAAAGTCAATCACAACTCTAAAATTTTTGAAACTTTCAAACAGGTAAGGATCAATATACCTTTGCTGGATGCTATTAAACAGGTTCCTTCCTATGTTAAATTTTTGAAAGATCTATGCACTGTGAAGAGGAAACTGAATGTGAAAAAGAAAGCCTTTTTAGCCGAACAAGTAAGTGCGTAGAGGAATAGTTGAAGATGTGTTAGTACAAGTTGATAAATTCATTTATCCTATGGATTTTATTGTCTTGAACACATAACCTGTTGAAGTATGTAATTCATTTCATGTTATTTTAGGACGTCCATTTCTTTCAACTTCTAACGCATTGATTAATTATAGGAATGGACTGATAAAGCTATTATTTGGAAACATGACATTGGAGATGAATATTTTCAACATTTGCAAGCAACCTAGAGATGATAATGATTTACAGGAAGTGGACTTTACTGAAAAATTAATTCATGATCAATTTCCAACCACTTCCAATGAAATTGAGATTGATGAATTTGATGATTTGCAAATGATTTATTTTCAAGAAGAATCAAAGACAAGTAATTGGAGGCCACAAATTGAGAAATTGCCACCACGATCAATTAAGTCCATACTTTCAAGTGTTCAACCACCCAAACCTGATTTGAAGTCGTTGCCATCCAATCTCAAATACTCATTTTTGGGAGAAAATGAAACTTTTCCGGTAATAATCTCTTCCAAACTTAATACACATCAAGAAGGTAAGTTATTACAAACTCTGAAAATACATAAAAATGCATTAGGATGGACCATAGCTGATATAAAAGGAATTTGTCCTTTGATTTGTACACGCATAATTTATTTGGAGGAAAATGCTAAACCCTCTAGAGAAATGCAACGAAGGCTAAATCCTAATATGAAAGAAGTAGTGAAAAATGAAGTCATTAAGCTTTTAGATAATGAAATCATTTATCCTATTTCTGACAGCAAATGGGTAAGTCCTTCCCAAGTTGTACCCAAGAAGTCTGGAGTCACTGTGATAACAAATGAGAACAATGAGTTAATTCTGACTAGAACTGTTATTGGTTGGCGCATGTGCATTGACTATAGGAAACTTAATTCAATGACTAGAAAAGATCATTTTCCTTTACCTTTCATGGATCAAATCCTAGAAAGAGTTGCTGGTCATGAATTTTATTGTTTCCTAGATGGCTATTCGGGTTACAACCAAATTGAAATTGCATTGGAAGATCAAGAGAAGACTACTTTCACATGTCCATTTGGTACTTTTGCATATCGAAGGATGCCTTTTGGATTATGTAATGCACCAACCACATTTCAAAGATGCATGCTTAGTATATTTAGTGATATGGTTGAACATTTTCTTGAGATTTTCATGGACGATTTTTCTGTTTTTGGCGATTCATTTGATGATTGTTTGACTAACTTAGAAAAGGTTGTGACCGGGTGTGAAGAGAAGAATCTTGTGTTGAATTGGGAAAAATGTCACTTTATGGTAACAAACGGCATTGTACTTGGTCACATTGTTTCATCAAAAGGAATTGAGGTTGACAAATCTAAAATCAAGTGTTGCAATGTCGTGGTCGCACAAATTAATTACCCTAGCTTAAAACACAACACACAAGATAGTATAGAGCAAGCAAGGGGTCGATCCCACAAGGAAGATTTAGTTCAGATTTTTATGCTATACGTTATGCAATTGGGGGGTTTTGATTTGTGATGATCTAAACTATGGAAGAAATTAAACTAGTAAACAAAATCAATTAAAATCGAAATTTATCAAGAAAACAAACCTTGGTTGCAAGCACACATCCACCAATGGAAATTAG
>NW_011500619.1:43574-43985 GCF_000495115.2 Populus euphratica | reverse complement strand
CTACAATTTATATTCTGAATTTTTATCTTTTCTTAATATTGGTTAATTAACGGATCCGCCGTATAATTAACCCTAACCAACAAATAATCACAATGTCCGCATTAATGATTTAGTTCAATGGCAGCCCTAAAAACTAGATATTTGAGTGTTTTCCCTAAGTTTAATAATGTAGTTCCGCCATAATTATCAAGCTTAGTTGCTTCACAAGTTCATACATTACAACTTCGGTTTTGGTATCAAACTTAGCAATAAATTGTTCACAATAATAACTTAGAGTTCCGTTCTAGCAATTATCAACAACAATCATAGAAAATATGCATAGGAAAACAACCATACTTATTCATAATATAAACTGAAAATAAAAGGAAGAATAAATCTCACGGTTCTTGAAATCCGAAGGTTTGTTATGTC
>NW_011500619.1:42908-43484 GCF_000495115.2 Populus euphratica | reverse complement strand
ATAATTATTGAACAACTACTCTTAAAGAATGAAGAGAGCATGTTTTTTTGGGTTTGTAGAGGAGAGAATTTGTGTTTCTTCACTTCTGGCTGCTACCCCCTCTTCTCTCCTCTCTCTCTTTCTTTTTATATGCTAAGAAACCCTAGTTCCTAATTTACAAAGTAGTCCTCCCTTAAGTTGACAATTGACATTTAAGTACTTCAATAAATCTTCAAACTCTGACTTAGAGGAGCTAAATTGCTGATATAAAAACTTGGATGACGGTTTAGAAGCTTCGAAACGTAATTTGGACTCATTTCTTCACGAAACCTGATTGCTGGCAGAATTCAGTTGTTATCTTTGAAAACTCATATCTCCCTCATATATCTCCCTCATATGACATCGTTTGGAGCGTTTATAGTCCTTTGAGTCAGAAATCCAAAAAAATTGAGTTTGCATAAATTGGACTTCTATAGCTCCAGATATTGAATTTTGAATAGACAAAGGTCAACAGTGGAAGAATGCGAGATTTGACTTTGAAGGATGTGATTTCCATGATCTTCCTCTTTTTATTTTTCTTGCATTACATTTCTAGAA
>NW_011500619.1:8267-42796 GCF_000495115.2 Populus euphratica | reverse complement strand
CTTTTTATTGCCACTAGAATCACTTCATTTCGATCTCTAGAACTCACGCTCTGCACAAAACATTGACTGAACGTCAAATCTGTCAATTATCTCCAATTTACTCCTTTTTGCATTTTTCATCCAAAAGTGCCTTCAAAACATAAAACAAAGAATATCAAGGCATTTTACATATAAAACATGGACAAAACATTAGGTAAATATGGGTGAAACTATCGAATAATATGGTTACATCAAATACCCCCACACTTAGCTCTTTCTCGTCCTCGAGAAAGGATAAATAAAATTAAATTGAATTGAAAATAACCATGATCAATCTCTTAATCTCCCATCAATATCTAAGAGTACAAGCATTATAAATAAGAATATAATAAAAAAGGATAAAATAAATAAATTTTTATGAATTTGTTTACATGCAAACTTCAAAATTCAATCAATCGTCGGGATTTAAATGAAATATATGCCATGCCAAAGTGATAGGTCCTCTCATTGATATACACTCTGATTAGTACTTAAAAGTGCATTTTTATCATGGTTTTATATCATCATTTTGCACTTGAAGTATCAATAACTCCTTAACCAAAACATGTTTTATAATAATATATCTAATAATATAAGATACCTTTAATTTGTGGTAAATGTCTATTTTTAATGCAGGCCTATCACATAAATGAAAGGATTGATTGATGACTTGAAGAACTTAAATTGCATGGATAAAGAGATGGTCAAACTTAGAGAAGAGATGTCGGTGCAATCCAAACCGGAACACTATTCGGTAATTGGGTCATATCTGGAGTTACAGATCTCAGATTTAGGTCCAATTTATATGGATGGAAAGGTAAGACATAGGCCTACAACTTTCATATGGAGCCCAAGATCTAAAAAGGCCATTATCAAGTCCAAATTGTAGCAACAACAAAGAAGCCCGAATCTGTCTTTCAGCCCGAGCACTGTTCGGTATTGTGGCCATATCTGGAGTTCTAGAAGTCCAAATGAGCTGAATTTATTACACACGAAAGCTGAGACAATTGCCTACAACTTTCATGTTTACAACTGGCTCCAATTTTGACGTTATCAATGACGTTTTGGGCAGACAAGAGAAGATAAGGATTGTCACCAAGTCAAAAGTTGGCCACCCACTAATCAATTAGTCATCAAATCAATAGTTCCCAATTTTGGCCTATAAAAGGAGGCATTTGCCATGCATTTAGGTATCTTGGTTTCCAGATCAAGATCATGCTCTTCCTTTCTCTCTTTGTATTTTTTGTAATGTTTATACTTTGCTTTCATTAATATTAAGTTTATGCTTTTCATTTCCTTTCCTTTACTTAGTTAGCTTTTATGTTCTTATTTTGTTTATCTATTTTTCTTTCCTTCATTATGTCTAGTAAGTTAATTATGTCAAGGTGAAAAGGTTACACTAATGGTGTAAGAATAAGTATAGTGTAAATTTAATATGAACTTTAATGTTTGATACTAACATGTTTTATATTTGTTATCTTGTTCACTCTTTAATACTTTGCTTGTTAAATGACTAATCTTGATTTATGTTGTATAACACTTGGTACAACAAATGCTTGGCACTTTCATAGCCCATAATGTATGGTATAACCGACACCTGAGCTATGAAAGGAACTTGATTTGTTGTTAACATAAGTTATAATCATGAATGCTTGACGAGATTTACAAGTATTAGCATTAATTGAATAAGATGACTAATGTAATCATGTTAACAATATATAATCTGATTGGAACCTCCTTTGTGTGTGGTTTCCAATTCAATAATAAGAGTTTATACTATACTTGTTTGATATACCATTAGTGGAACCTCTAACCTTGACATTTGTTATTATTATTGTTTAATACTTACATTAATATTTCATCTCTAAGTTCTCATCATCATCATCTTCTTCTTCTTCTCTTTCTTTATTATTATTATTATTATTATTATTACTACTACTACTACTACTACTACTACTACTAGTATTATTATTATTATTATTGTTATTGTTATTATTATTATTATTATTGTTATCGTTATTACTATTATTGTTGTTTATAATTGTTATTTATAATTTGTACAATTAACCTCCCTGTGGTTCGACCCCGGTCTTGCCGGGTTATTTATTACTTCGACACTCCTGCACTTGGGAGAAGACAACAATCTTTCAGTCGTGTCACACTCCAACACTCATGTGTTTAGGGTTTATGTGTTTAAATCTCTCAAATTCAATCAAAGAGTATGTTCTACCATAAGCTTGCTTTTCAATCTCATCTCCATTACTAACATATTACAAATAATGCATGAATCAAAAGGTCTTATTTTCCGGTTGTAATGGGGCTAAGGTTAAGGTGAGGTAAAAGAGAGTAAAAGAAAAGGTTCAAATCAAAGAAAGTAGAGCATTCCGAAAAATGATATTTCAAACAAGATATTCCATCAAAGCTCATAAATTTTTCATCTTTAATCACCAATGCTTAACTCCTTTTGATTGTAAGCTCTTTTAACATAAAATCTTAAGAACATAAAGGAACATTTTTTTTTCTTCTTTTCTTTTTTTTCTTTTTTTTTGTAATTTTGCCCATCTTTTCATCAAGCATCACTTCTTCTATCTTTTCATATAATTTCCAACCATAATTCCATGAAGTATCACAAGTACATGCTCTACTAATCCTTGGCCAGGGGAAAAGGAAAATATATATAAAGTTAAGGCTTATACATGGATAAAGCAAAGAAAAGATAAATAAGCTCAAAAGGGGCTCACTAAGGATAATATGCTTTAGGTTGGCTTTTTGATTCAAGTGCTTTAAAATTCCTATTGCCTTTATCATCTTCATGTATATTTGTAATGTAATATAATCTCAATAAGATATGAAGCAAGTTCTAGAGATACATATCATTGAAAGAATGCACCTCAAAGAATACAATGTTGAAGGCTCAAAAACTTGCAGTGGTATAACACTATAAAATCAACATGGCATATTCTCAAAGTCAATCCCTAAACCAATTAAACCTTAAAATTTGCATGCATACTCTTTCATTTGATTTATATCTTCATCTATCTCAATTAATTCTTATACATAATACTCATATTCTCAAAAACCAATGGGAGTTAAAAAGATCAAACATAATTTTTTTTTTTTAAGAACAACAAAGAAAACTAAAATAAGAAAATAAAAATTCTCCCAATACCCCCACACTTAAAACACAACATTGTCCTCAATGTTGAAATAAAAGCAAAGGAACATAAGAGAATGACAGAAAATAAATTAAAATACTGATTTTTCTTTTTGTGTGCTGGGTTGCCTCCCAGTAAGCGCTTTTGTTTTATGTCATTGGCTTGACATGTGGCATGCTCATTCTTCATAGATTGGTTCAGCTAACTCTATAGAAGCGGTGAGTTATGCCGTCCAACCTTCATAGAAAGGTTTCAAACGATGTCCATTGACCTTGAGTACTTTACTGGTTTCTAAACTTGTAATTTCAACTGCACCATAAGGAAAAATATTAGAAACAATAAAGGGTCCAATCCAATGAGAGCGCAATTTTCCAGGAAAAAGTTTTAAACGCGAATGATAAAGAAGGACTTTGTCTCCAACATGAAATTCCTTTCTTGTAAACATTCGGTCATGAAGATTCTTAGTCTTTCCTTTGTAAATTCTTGCATTCTCATAAGCATCATTTCGAATTTCTTCCAACTCTTGCAGTTGCAATTTTCTTGCAATCCCAGCAGCATCATAATCCATGTTGCATTGTTTAATGGCCCAAAAAGCTTTGTGTTCAAGCTCCACTGGTAGTGACATGCTTTCCCATAAATCATTCTATAAGGTGACATTCCTATAGGTGATTTATAAGTAGTCCTATAAGCCCAAAGTGCATCTCCAAGGTGTAGACTCCAATCTCGTCGGTTAGGTTGCACTGTTTTCTCCAAAATGGACTTGATTTCTTGATTGGAAATTTCAGCTTGGCCATTCGTTTGCAGATGATATGCTGTGGATGTTCGATGAGTCACATGATATTTGCGTAGCAATGCTTCCATGGAACGATTGCAGAAATGAGTGCCACGATCACTGATGATAGCTTTAGGGATGCCAAACCTATCAAATATGTGAGTCCTGACAAAATCTAAAACAACCTTAGCATCGTTAGATCGTGTGGCTTTCGCCTCAATCCATTTGGACACATAATCAACAGCAAGAAGAATATAAAGATTTCCAAAAGAAGAAGGAAATGGACCTATAAAGTCAATACCCCAAACATCAAAAATTTCACTTACAAGAATATTTGTTAAAGGCATTTGATTTTTATGAGTGATATTACCTGTTCTTTGGCATTTTTCACATGATTTGCAGAAGTGATATGCATCTTTAAAAATAGAAGGCCAATAGAAACCGCTTTCAAGTACCTTGTGGGCTGTTCTTTTTGCTCCAAAATGCCCACCACAAGAATGAGAATGACAAAAAGTGAGAATGGAATGAAATTCATCCTGTGGTACACATCTTCTTACTACTTGATCCACACAAAATTTCCACAAGTAAGGAGTATCCCAAAAATAATATTTAGCATCAGCTCGTAACTTGTCCTTTTGGGATGTAGACAAACCTGGAGGGAATTCTTTAGTGACTAAATAGTTCACCAAATCAGCATACCATGGTCTTGTAGAGGAGTGCAACATATACAACTGTTCATCGGGAAATGTTTCTCTTATTGTTTCAGTTGGAATATCATCGGTCCTCAGTCGACTCAAGTGATCAGCCACATGGTTTTCGGCACCTTTTTTGTCTTTGATCTCAAGATCGAATTCTTGTAAAAGCAAGATCCACCTAATCAGTCTTGGTTTAGACTCCTTCTTCTTCAAAAGATACTTGAGAGCTGCATGGTCAGTAAAAACAATGACTTTTGTACCAAGTAGATATGACCTGAATTTTTCAAGAGCAAACACCATTGCAAAAAGTTCCTTTTCAGTTGTATGGTAATTGCATTGTGCTCCATCCAACATGCGAGAAGCGTAGGCGATAACATGCAAATTCTTCCCAATTCTTTGCCCAAGCACAACTCTTACCGCATAGTCACTCGCATCACACATTATCTCAAAAGGTTCATCCCAATTTGGTGGTTGGATGATAGGGGCAGATGTGACACGTCTCTTAAGCTCATCATAGGCATCTTTACAGGCTTGATCAAACACAAAATCCACTTCTTTGGCTAATAGTCTGCACAAAGGTGCTGTAATCTTCGAGAAATCTTTGATAAAGCATCGATAGAAACCTGCATGACCTAGAAAAGAACGAACTTCCCTCACGCATGATGGGTAAGGCAATGATGAAATAACATCTATCTTAGCTTTATCAACTTGTAATCCACGTGAAGACACAACATGCCCAAGAACTATTCCTTGTTCTACCATAAAATAACACTTTTCATAGTTCAAGACAAGGTTTGTTTCAATGCACCTTTTTAGGATCAAAGATAAATTTTCTAGACATTTATCAAAAGAATCACCATACACCGTGAAATCATCCATAAAAACCTCGATTATTCTTTCAACATAGTCAGAAAAAATACTCATCATGCATCTTTGAAAAGTTGCAAGAGCATTACAAAGACCAAAAGGCATTCTCCTATATGCATATGTACCAAATGGACAAGTAAATGTATTTTTTTCTTGATCCTCAGGATTAATAACAATCTGATTGTATCCACTATATCCATCAAGAAAGCAATAAAAAGACTTACCTGCTAGGCGTTCAAGCATTTGATCTATGAATGGTAATGGGAAATGATCTTTGCGTGTAGAAAGATTGAGCTTTCTGTAATCAACACACATTCTCCATCCACTCGAGATGCGAGTAGGAATGAGCTCAACATTTTTGTTTTTCACCAATGTGATTCCAGTCTTTTTAGGCACCACATGGATTGGCGCCACCCATTTACTGTCAGTGATGGGGTAAATGACTCCTGCATCTAACAGTTTTAAAATTCCAGCTTTCACTACCTCCATCATAGGTGGGTTCAACCTCTTTTGCAGTTCCCTTGTTGGTTTTGCGTTGTCCTCCAATAGTATGTGATGCATACACATTGAGGGACTAATGCCCTTGATGTCAGCTAAAGTCCATCCAATGGCAGTTTTGTGATCACAAAACAACTTCACAAGTTTTTCCTCTTGTATACTTGTCAAACCTTTTGCTATGATAACAGGAAGTGTATTGTTGTCGCCAATGAATACATACTTCAAATTATCGGGCAAAGGTTTTAATTCTAACTCGGGGGCCTGTAAAATAGATGGAAAAAGCTTTTTATGTGAGAGTAATAAATCAATAAAGACATTACCATGGGGAACGGTTTGTAAAGCTTGTAAGGCCAATACTGATTTGTGCATATTTTGGGGAACACATATGTGCCTCTCCATCTCTTCTATCTTGGTGAAATCATAGCCATAGCTCAAAGCTATGCTTAATCCATCTTCGCAATCAAAATCACAAACTTGCTGCACACACTTATCAATCTGGTCATAACATGTGATAGAATAAACATTGCTATAAGGATATTTCATTGCATCATGAAAATTGAATTCAATTTTTTCATCTCCTACCTCCATAGACAAGGTATCCTTACCACAATCAATCTTTGTGTTGGCAGTTTTCAAGAGTGGTCTTCCAAATAATATAGGAGTGCTGGTTGATGAATCACAAGAATCATGTTCCATATCAAGAATATAAAAGTCACATGGAATAACCAAAGTATCAATCTTGACTAGGACATCCTCTATCACACCAAGTGGGTAAACCAAACTACGATCCGCAAGTTGTATTACAATGCTAGTTTTATGCAAAAGCTCAAGACTAAGAGAATCATAAACATGTTTGGGCATAACACTAATGGATGCACCTAAATCACACGAGGCCCTCTTGAAACTAGCATTACCAATAACACATGGGATAGTAAACGCACCTGGGTCCTTTTGCTTCAAAGGCATATTCTTTTGAACAACAGCAGACACAACTTCACCCATACTTACCATTTCATGACCTTTCAATTTGAAAGCTCGCTTGGTAGTACACAACTCCTTCAAAAATTTAGCATACTTGGGAATTTGCTTGATAGCATCAAGTAAAGGAATGTTGAGTTCTACTTTTTTGAAAACCTCTAAAACCTCTTTTTCTTTGTCCTCTTTCTTTAACCTAGAAGAACTCACAGGAAAGGGTGGAATTGCTTTAAAACTGGAATTCATTGAGTGAGGAGTTACCTTTGGAGTGTTGGTCGATGTTTTAGTTTGTGAAGGAGGATGATGTTCCTTCTTTGTACTCAATTCAGTTTCTATCTCTTCTTCTTCCTCCATCTCAATTTGTTTTGACCTTTTCTCTTCAAGTTCTTTCCCACTTCTCAGCATGATCGCACTAACATTCTCTTTTGGATTCAATGCTTGGGAGGGCAATTTTCCGTTCATTTGTGCCTCCAATTTCCCTATACTTGAAGCTACTTGCCCCATTTGCTTCTCCAAGTTGTGAATACTTGACCTTGTTTCCTGTTGTTTGCTTTTCCAAGTTGTGAATACTTGACCTTGTTTCCTGTTGAAAAGACATGACATTTTGTTGCGAGGTAACAGTATTAGAAGCCAAAGTTTTCATCATCTCACGAAGATCATCATTGGATGACGACCCCGTAACATTGGAGTTTGTGAATGGATCTTGCTTGATAATTCTGTTGGGGCTGAAATCCATGGGGATGGAATTGTCGGCCTTGATTGCCTTGTTGGGATGGGTTGCCATAGCATAAGTTGGGATGATCTCTCCATCCGGGATTGTACGTGTTGGAAAAAGGATCATATTTATGCTGGGGCTGTCCGTTGAATGCTCCATCAATTGCATGAGCTTGTTCAATGTAATCTTCTTGCATTGTTGGGCACATATTCGAAGCATGTCCTTGTAAGGAGCATATGCTACAAACTTTCACCTGCTGCACATTTCCACAAGCCAAAGAACGCACAAGAGAAGTAAGATCATTAACTTTATTCTCAAGGTTAGAAATACTTACCTCATTTACTCGTTTGTTGGAGAAGTCTCCACGAGTGCCAAACTGTTTTGAGTTAGCTGTCATGTTTGAGATCAATTGGCGTGCAACCTCAGGTGTCTTATCCACCAATGCGCCTCCACTTGCAGCATCAATGATACTACGGTCAGTAGGCATCAATCCTTCATAAAAATATTGAATGAGCAGTTGATCGGGTATTTGATGATGAGGGCATTGAATGCATAGTTGCTCAAATCTTTCCCAATACTCGGAGAGTGTCTCTCCATGAGATTGCCGAATCCCACATATTTCTTTCCTTATGTTGGCAACTCGAGATGCTGGGAAATACTTCTCAAGGAAAATCTTTTTCATGGCATTCCAAGTTCCAATAGATCCTGGGAGAATAGAGAAAAGCCATGCCTTTGCTGGCCCTTTTAAAGAGAAAGGGAAAGCTTTCAACTTAACTTGTTCTTCATCAACTCCATTCGGTTTCATGCCAACACAAACCATATGGAACTCCTTGAGATGAGTATGAGGATCTTCTTCTGCAAGACCATTAAATGTTGGTAACAAATGTATAAAACCAGATTTGAGCTCAAAGTTTACATTATTGTCAATGTTTATGAATAGTGGCTGATTTTCCATGTTAGGAGCAGCAAGCTCCTTGAGTGTTTGTTGTCGTGCAATAGCCATGGTGTTGAGGCGAGCTTCCTTGCGTAACCTGCGTAAAGTTTTTTCTATTTCAAGATCCAACTGCACTTGAATTTGATTAGTATAACGGGTTACTGGCATAAATCATCAAGAAAACTCAAAAGAAACCAATCACACAAGAGACCGAAAATAATGCAAATTGTACGAAAATCCTACGCTAGAAAACTAAAACTACCTAAAACCCTTAGCAAACAGTAGAATTTGGCCTCAATAGGGTGGGGCTAGTAGTTTCCTACTAGTTTTGTTCAGAACGTCGTTTTCCTTCAGGAAAAGAAAAGCTGAAACCTAATTCCACAAACAATTCTGTTTTGAACAGTACCGCCACCACAAATAAACTGTACCGCCGCAGGAAAAAATTCTGTTTCTCTTTTTTTTTCAGAAATATAAATAAAAAATCACAGCAACTAAAAATAACAGTACAAGCACAAGAATCAACTAAAATTACTTCCCTGGCAACGGCGCCAAAATTTGTTGCGATGTCGTGGTCGCACAAATTAATTACCCTAGCTTAAAACACAACACACAAGATAGTATAGAGCAAGCAAGGGGTCGATCCCACAAGGAAGATTTAGTTCAGATTTTTATGCTATACATTATGCAATTGGGGGGTTTTGATTTGTGATGATCTAAACTATGGAAGAAATTAAACTAGCAAACAAAATCAATTGAAATCGAAATTTATCAAGAAAACAAACCTTGGTTGCAAGCACACATCCACCAATGGAAATTAGAACCGATCCTTGAAACAAAATTACAATTTATATTCTGAATTTTTATCTTTTCTTAATGTTGGTTAATTAACGGATCCGCCGTATAATTAACCCTAACCAACAAATAATCACAATGTCCGCATTAATGATTTAGTTCAATGGCAGCCCTAAGAACTAGATATTTGAGTGTTTTCCCTAAGTTTAATAATGTAGTTCCGCCACAATTATCAAGCTTAGTTGCTTCACAAGTTCATACATCACAACTCTGGTTTTGATATCAAACTTAGCAATAAATTGTTCACAATAATAACTTAGAGTTCCGCTCTAGCAATTATCAACAACAATCATAGAAAATATGCATAGGAAAACAACCATACTTATTCATAATATAAACTGAAAATAAAAGGAAGAATAAATCTCACGGTTCTTGAAATCCGAAGGTTTGTTGTGTCCTTGCAACCAAGAAAAGAGCTTAGCCTTGCATAACCATTGAACAACTACTCTTAAAGAATGAAGAGAGCATGATTTTTTTGGGTTTGTAGAGGAGAGAATTTGTGTTTCTTCACTTCTGGCTGCTGCCCCCTCTTCTCTCCTCTCTCTCTTTCTTTTTATATGCTAAGAAACCCTAGTTCCTAATTTACGACAATGGCAGCATTCCAACTTGCAGCTGGTTTGTGGTTGGTGATTTGAGGTTGGTGGATTGAGGTTGGTGGCTACTTTTCTTGACCTTCTAGATTGATTTACTAGAGGGGCTAAATTGCTGAAATTATAACTTGGATGATAGTTTAGAAGCTTCGAAACATAATTTGGACTCATTTCTTCACGAAACCTGATTGCTGGCAGAATTCAGTTGTTATCTTTGAAAAATCATATCTCCCTCATCTAACATCGTTTTTGGATGACATTTGGAGCATTTATAGACCTTCGCGTCAGGAATCCAACAAAATTGAGTTTGCATAAATTGGACTTTTATAGCTCCAGATATTGAATTTTGAATATACAAAGGTCAATAGTGGCAGAATGCGAGATTTGACTTTGAAGGATGTGATTTCCATGATCTTCCTCTTTTTATTTTTCTTGGAGATTTGACTTTGAAGGATGTGATTTCCATGATCTTCCTCTTTGTATTTTTCTTGCATTACATTTCCAGAAAGGTATGGATGGTTGCTTTTTTGAGCCACTGGAATCACTTCATTTTGATCTCTAGAAATCACGCTCTGCACAAAACATCGACTGAACATCAAATTTGTCAATTATCTCCAATTTACTCCTTTTTGCATTTTTCATCCAAAAGTGCCTTCAAAACATAAAACAAAGAATATCAAGGCATTTTACATATAAAATATGGACAAAACATTAGGTAAATATGGGTGAAACTATCGAATAATATGGTTACATCAAGTTAATTGCAAACTTGCCAACACCAAAATCTATTAAAAATGTTAGATCATTCCTAGAACATACTGGTTTTTATAGAAGGTTCATGAAAGATTTTAGTGTAATTTCTAAGCCTTTAAGTAACCTTCTAACAAATGATACTATTTTTGAATGGACTGAACATTGTGAAGAAGCCTTTGTTAAACTTAAAAACTTGCTTACTTGTGCTCCTATCATTCAACCTTCCGATTGGTCATTACCTTTTGAAATAATGTGTGATGCTAATGATTATGCCGTAGGTGCCCTTTTGGGACAAAGAAATGATAAGAAACCTTATGTAATTTACTATGCAAGTAAAACTTTAAATAGTGCTCAAATGAATTATACTACCACTGAAAAAGAATTACTTGTGGTAGTATTTGCATGTGAAAATTTCAGGTCTTATCTTGTTGGCTCACACCTGTTGTTGTTTTTTGTGATCATGCAGCATTGAAATATCTTCTTTCTAAGAAAGATTCTAAGGGTAGATTGGTGCAGTGGATTTTGTTACTTCAAGAATTTGATATCACAATCAAAGATAAGAAAGGCAGCAAAAATGTTGTCGCAGATCACTTGTCAAAATTGACAACAGATTCGAAAACTGACATCACACCAATCAATGACTACTTTCCTAATGAATCTTTACTTTCTGTCTCTACAATGCCTTGGTTTGCTAATATTGTCAATTTTCTTGTTTCAGGACAATTACCAGCTCATTGGAGTACCCAAGATAAAAGAAAGTTCTTAAACAAAGTGAAGAACTTTTATTGGGATGACCCTTATTTATTCAAATATTGTCCTGATCAAATATTTCGAAGATGCATTCCTGACAATGAGGTAAGTAGTGTCATTAAATTTTGTCATTCTGAGGCATGTGGGGCCCATTTCTCGTCAAGAAAGACAACTGCAAAAATCTTACAAAATGGATTTTATTGGCCCACCATGTTCAAAGACTCACATGCATTCTACAAGTCTTATGAAAATTATCAAAAGTTGGGATCTATTTCAAACGTCACATGATGCCTTTAAATCCTATTATTGTCATTGAGATCTTTGACTGTTGGGGTATTGATACGATCTAAGCAAGGTCAAATTTGGATTTTGATGTAAAATATGCAACTATCTAGTTTTACGACAACAGTCATAATTCTCAATCCGACCGTTGGATCAAGCTAAAAGTTTATGTGGAGTCTCCTGACATGTTTTCCTACCTTGGGTTAAACTTTCAGATCAATCGGAGCTCTGGAAGGCATTTCAATATGGGTCAACAGAGGTTGTATGAATTTTGTTATTTACTTCCTTTTGACTTGTGGACTTCCTATTTGGCTAGGATTCTTTTTCTAAAAGGATGTGCTAGCTTATTTAAGGATCTTTAATGAGCTACAATAAAATCTCCAAGTGTGGAAAAGATTCATTAATGTTTCAGAATCCTTTTCTTACAAGGATTCCTTATTCATCCTAGCTACAAAAAGGAAATAAGACTTCAGAATAAATTCTACCTCCAAATCAGATTTCCTAGTCAATTTAGGACTTCTTAATGGTGACAAATCTGATTATAGCTTATTTAGGATGGTAATTTTTGGATTTTTAGTATTTTCTTCTTAGTTTTTAGGTTACTATTACTTATTTGGGTCAATTGTAAGTGGGCCGAATATAAGTCCACCTAAGGGGGGTCCATTAGGGTTTCTTTAAGTCTATAGTCACTATAAATAGAGGCATAACCACACATGCAAGAAAAGACTATTCAGATTAATAAAACTTCTTATTTGCCGCACTTTGTGTGTGTGTGTGTGTGTGTGTGTGTGTGTGTCGGTTTATACTGTATGGTATAACCGACACATGAGCTATGAAAGGAACTTGATTTGTTGTTAACATAAGTTATAATCATGAATGCTTGACGAGATAATGAACTGAAAAATGACTTATCGAAGAACAACTGTCTTCATGGCGTCATCCTTATACTTCTCGTTCGCGAATCAATATTTGTTGGGTGGGGGTTTTCCATTTCCAATAGTGCTGGTGCCTAGGTACAAGTTATCTTTGTGTCACACTCTTATCAAACCTGATTTACTTGGCTTTCCAGGAATTGATGTCTTTGTGTGTGGGTTGCTTGACCATGTGATCACGAGGTTCGCATCAGGTATAGATTTCATGGGTCCATTCCCTTCATCATTTGGTTTCTTATACATATTAGTCGCAGTAGATTATGTTTCAAAATGGATAGAGGCAATTCCAAGTCGAAACAATGATCACAAAACAGTGATAAAGTTTTTGAAAGAAAATATTTTGAGTTGATTTGGAGTCCCTCGAGCTATAATAAGTGATGGTGGAACACATTTCTGCAACAAGCCATTTGAGTATTTAATGAAGAAATATGGAATCACACACAAAGTTGCCACCCCTTATCACCTTCAAACAAGTGGACAAATAGAGCTTGCTAATAGGGAGATCAAACATATTTTGGAGAAAATAGTGAACCCTAATAGGAAAGACTGGTCTTTAAGACTTAATGATGCACTTTAGGCTTATCGAACTAATAAAACATCATTAGGTATTGTCACCTTATAGACTAATCTATGGAAAACCTTTTCACTTACTTGTGGAACTTGAACATAACGCTTATTGGGCTATTAAAGCTTTCAATTCAAATCTGGATGATGCTAGTCAACTGCGAAAATTACAAATAAATGAGCTTAAGGAAATAAGAAATGATGCATATGAAAATTCAAGAATTCATAAAGCAAGAATTAAAGAGTTTCATGACAAGAAAATACTGAAAAAACATTCAATGTTGGTCAAAAAGTCTTGCTTTATAATTCTCGACTGCATTTATTTCCTCAAAAATTAAGATCAAGATGGAGCGGTTCTTTTATTGTGAAACATGTGTATCCATATGGTGCCTACGACATCGAGAACCCAAAGAATGACAATGTTTTCAAGGTAAATGAACATCGTCTGAAAGTTTACTTTGACAATTTTTCAGTTGAACATGACTCTATTGAATTGGGTGATCTTGTATATAAAGATTGAATTTTTTTCTCATATTATTTTTGTGTTTCTTTTTGAGTGATTTTTACTAGTTTCTCTCACCCTAGTCAAATGGCGGACAACAGTACTCCGTGACTTAAGTTGGTTCTTTCAGTTTCCCATAATAACTGATATTTATGTATATATTTGTGCAATTATTTGAATCTGTCTTCCAATTCTCATTTGAAAATGGACACTAATTTTGAAAAATTGAAAAAATATTTTCCCGCTCTGCCTCAAAATGTGATTACAAAAATTTACCGTGCTAGATGTGTAAGATTGAGATTGTTAATGAATCATGGAATTCCTGAAGATATTGCTGGTTGATTGAAGCAAAGGTCCGATTATCAGGTGAGTCCTCTAACTCCTTCATTTCACACATGTTTGCTAGTTTTTAAGAAAACTGGATGGGAAGCCTATCTCCAACCCATAAAAGGCGTTTAAGCCGTTCTTGGACGTAAAACCAAGGGAAGATGTGAGCCACAATCAAAACTACCTGTACATATATATGCTTTTTCAAAAGTAAATAAATAAAGAGAGAGAGAGAGTGTGTGAGACTCTAGTTGGCCTACATATAGGTGGTATGATTGCCTTTCTAATTTCTCATCTATAAAATCCTCTCTTCCTTCCTTTCATTTCCACTCAACCCATACATTCAACAAATACAGAAGTGTGTAGAAATGGATAGTTCCTCAGGTCATCATATAAGAAATATTTGTGTTTTTGGTGGATCTAGTCTTGGAAAAGAAAAGGAGTTTTTAAAATCAGCAAATCATCTTGGTCACGTGCTAGCTGAGAGAAAGATTCATTTAGTGTATGGGGGAGGCAGTCTTAGGTTAATGGGAGGTGTGTGAATAGCTGCATTTTTAGGAGGTAATCAATTTTTGGGGGTCGTCCCCGAAACTTTAGCACAAGGGGGCATCATTGGAAAAACAATTGGAGAGGAACTTCAGGTCTCCATAATGTCGGCTCGAATGAATGCAATGTTTAACCATGTTGATGCCTTCATTGCTTTACCAGGTGGCCTAGGCACATTGGAAGAGATCTTTCATATTTCCTCTTAGGCCCAACTGCACATTCACCATAAACCCATAGGTTTGTTAAATGTTAATGGTTATTATGATAAGTTGTTGTCTTTTCTTGATCATGTTGTGGAACAGGAATTTCTAACATCTTTTGCACGACAAATCATAATCTCTGTTGCTACTGCTGAACAATTGGTTGACCAACTACAATCTTTCATTCCTGTAATTGATCCTTCCATTAGTCGCATACATTGGTCAACTAAGGAAAGCCATAAAAAGCTTAGATTGGATTTGAGCCTTCATTTGTGAATCTTTGTGTCTTTTGGTTTTATTATTGTGTTTTGTTGTTTTTTATATTTATTTCAGTGTGTTCCAAGTTTGTCAGTGGTTGTTATTTTAGGTGATATTTTCTATACTCTATCTTTCTACCTTTAAACATTGAGGACAATGTCTTGTTTTAGTTAGGGGGAGAGGGTAGTAGCTAAAAAAAAAGCCTAACTGTGTTTTCTATTTCATAAAACATGTGCAAAATTGTTGTTACTATGATGGCAGAGTAAGGAGAACTTTTTATGACTCTTGAGACGTATCTTAGTAATCATTCGTAACAAGGTTTATCATAATACTTCTTGAAATATTCAGATTTACAAACTCTCGCATTGTTATCACTTAATTCTGCTCATATACTTATTTAACATGTATTCTTAAACCTTAATTTACACACAAGCACTTTAACATATGATTGTGGGTTGCATATTGGAAAAAGGGATAATATATAATTAAAAAAAGAAAAAGACAAAAAAAAGAAAAAAAATGATAATAATAAAAATGTAGATAAGTTTGGTTTCGTAGCCTCCCTAACCTAAACAATTAAGCTCGAATGGGTGTTTTAACACCTAATACCCTAAAATCAACTGACTTGGGAGCTATTGGGCCAACGCTTGTTACATGGGTTAAGGAGAAAAGCTTAAGGGAATCAAACATTGCACTATCTACATATTAGTATCTGCGACCCGAGTTACTAAGTTCTTAGGGATGTCTTAACACCTAATGCCCTAAGACCAACTTGCTTGGGAGTCATTAGCTGAAAGCTCGTTACAGGGGTTAAAGATGCATAGTGTTTTAAATTATACGTATATATATTAAAAAATGAAAAAAAAGAAGACAAAATAATAATCCCAACCCAAGGAAGTTAACCTTAAACATTAGAACAAAAATTTTGTTTTCTTCTAAGAAAAGCCTTATAATTATGTGTTGATACATTGAGCACAAAAGAAAGGTTTATGAATATCTTGTTAAGAGGTATTGAGCAGGTATATAAATTTAATGAGAGTTTGTTTATCTGGATAGAGTAATGGAAGTTAAATGATGACTACCTTGCTTTATGGAATTTCCAAAGCATTTTTCTATTTTAACGATTTGATTACTAGGGACTAGTAATAAGCTAGTTGGGGGGTGTGATTGATATTTAAAAGTGTATTTTTATCAAGGTTTTATATCATCATTTTACACTTGAAGTATCAATATCTCCTGAACTAAAGCATGTTTTATAATAATATATCTAATAATATAAGATACCTTTAATTTATGGTAAATGTTCATTTTAAAGGCAGGCCTATCACATAAATGAAAGGATTGATTGATGAATTTAAGAACTAAAATTGGAAGGACAAAGAGATGGCCAAACTTAAAAAAGAGATGTCGATGCAATCCAAACCGGAATACTGTTCGATAATTGGATCATATCTGGAGTTGTAGATCTCAAATTTAGGTCTACTTTATATGGATGGAATGGTAAGACATAGGCCTAGAATTTTTATATGGAGACCAAGATCTAAAATGGCCATTTTCAAGTCCAAATTGTAGCAACAACAAAGAAGTCCGAATCTGTCTTCCAACCCGAGCACTATTTAGTATTTGGCCCATATCTAGAGTTCTAGAAGTTCAAATGAGCTGAATTTTTTACAAAAGAAAGCTAAGACAATTTCCTACAACATTCATGTTTTCAAGTGGCTTCAATTTTGACGTTATCAATGATGTTTTGGGCAAACAAGAGAATATAAGGATTCTCACCAAGTCAAGAGTTGGTCACCCACTCATCAATTAGTCATCAAATCAATAGTTTCCAATTTTGGCCTATAAAAGGAGGCATTTGCCATGTATTTAGGCATCTTGGTTTCCAGATCAAGATCATGCTCTTGCTTTCTCTCTTTGTATTTTTTGTAATGTTTATGCTTTGCTTTAATTAATATCAAGTTTATGTTCTTATTTTGTTTATTTATTTTTCTTTCTTTCATTATGTTTAGCTAAGTTTATTATGTCAAGGTGAAAAGGTTACACTAATAGTGTAAGAATAAGTATAGTGTAAACTTAATATGGACTTTAATATTTGATACTAACATGTTTTATATTTGTTATCTTGTTCACTCTTTAATACTTTGCTTGTTAAATGACTAATCTTGATTTATGTTGTATAACAATTGATACAACAAATGCTTGGCACTTTCATAGCCCATACTGTATGGTATAACCGACACATGAGCTATGAAAGGAACTTGATTTGTTGTTAGCATAAGTTATAATCATGAATGCTTGACAAAATTTACAAGTATTAGCATCAATTGAATAAGATGAGTAATGTAATCATGTTAACAATCTATAATCTGATTGGAACCTCTTTTGTGTGTGGTTTCCAATTGAATAATAAGAGTTTATATTATACTTGTTTGACATACCATTAGTGGATCCTCTAACGTTGACATTGTTTGTTATCATTGTTTAATCCTTATATTCACTTTCCATCTCAAAGTTCCCATCAACTTTTCTTCTTCTTCTTTTTCTTTATTATTGTCGTTGTTGTTATTATTATTAGTACTACTACTACTACTACTACTACTACTACTATTATTGTTGTTATTGCTACTAGTGTTGTTGTTTATAATTTGTATAATTAACCTCCCTGTGGTTCGATCTCGGTCTTGTCGGGTTATTTATTACTTCGAGACTTCTGGACTTGGGAGAAGACAACAATTTTTTGGTCGTGTCAATGATTAAGTAAATGAGCTCTTTTGTTAAAGTGACTCTTGAGACGCATCTTAATAACCATTCTTAAAAAGGTCTGTCATAATACTTCTTCAAATATTTGAGGTTTACAAACTCTCGCATTGTTATCACTTAATTCTACTAATATACTCATTTAACACGTATTCTTAAACCTTAATTTAACATGTGAGTTGCACATTGGATTATTACATTATTTATCTTCTTTTGTTAAAGGTAACAACTAAGAGAAATGGAGAGTATATAATTTGCAAAAAACAAAAAAACAAAAAAAAACAGAAAAAATGATGATAATAAAAATACAGATAAGTTTGGTTTTGTAGCCCCCTAACCTAAGCAATTAATCTTGAAGGGGTGCTTTAACATCTAATACCCTAAAGTCAACTGACTTGGGAGCTATTGGCCCAACGCTTGTTACATGGATTGAGGAGAAAAGCTTAAGGGAATCAAATATTACACTATCTACGTATCAGTATCTGCAACTTGAGTTACTAAGCTCATAGAGGTGCCTCAACACCTAATGCCCTAAGACCAACTAGTTTGTGAGTCATTAGCCAAAAGCTCTTGTGAGTCATTAGCCAAAAGCTCGTTACATAGGTTAAAGATGCATCGTATTTAAAGTTATATATATATATATATTAAAAAATAAAAAAAATTAATAATAATCCTAACCCAAGGAAGATAACCTTAAATGTTATAACAAAAATTTTGTTTTATTTCAAGAAAAGCCTCATAACTATATGTTGATATATTGAGCATAAAAGGAAGGGTTAGTAATATCTTGTTTAAGAGGTATTAAGCAGATATACAAATTTAATGAGAGTTTGTTTATTTGAATAGATTAATAAAAGTTAAATGATGAATGCTTTGCCTTGTGGAATTTGCAAATTATTTTTCTATTTTAATGCTTTGATTACTAGGGACTAGTAATAAGCTAGTTGGGGGTGTAATTAGTATTTAGAAATGTATTTTTATCAAGGTTTTATATCATCATTTTGCACTTGAAATATCATTTTTACTAAAGCATGTTTTATAATAACATATCTAATAATATAAGATACCTTTAATTTGTAATAAATGTTCATCTTAAATTGAGGCTGATCACATAAATAAAAGGATTGATTGATGAGTTTAAGTATTGAAATTGAAAGGCTAAAGAGATGACCAAAATTAAAAAAAAAAAAAAGATGCTGGTGCAATCCAAACTGGAATACTATTTAGTAATTGGGTCACATCTAGAGTTGTAGATTTCGGGTTTAGGTCTACTTTATATAGATGGTGACACGATCAAAGAGTTGATGTCTTATCCCAAGTGCAGGAGTGTCAAAGTAAAATAACCCGGCAAGACCGGGGTTGAACCACAGGGAGGTGAATTATATAAATTACAAATAAAGAAAAAGATTTAAAGAGAATAATAACAGAAAAGGAGTTGAAGAAAGTTTTGGGATGTGATATTGATGTAAGGATTAAACAATAACAAAACATATTTCAAGGTTATAGGATTCACTAATGGTATTTCAAATAAATATAATATAAACTCTTTTTATTACTCAACTAGAAACCACACACAAAGGAGGTTCTAATCGGATGATTTCTCATTATTAGCTCATTATAAATTACTAACATGATCATATTAATTATCTTATATAAGTAATACCATACTTATAAATATCATCAAGCATTCATGTTGCTAGTTTATGTTAACAACAAATCAAGTTTCTATCATAATAACGATTTCGGCCGAAAACTATGAAAGATCAAGCATTTGATGTACCAAATATTATACAACACAAATCTAAATTAAACATTTAATAAGCAAGGTATTAAGAATTAGTAAGATAAAAAGATAAAACATGTTAATAACAATCTTTCTTGGATATAAACATTTAAAGCTCATGTTGAGTTTATATTATACCTATTCTAACACCATTAGAGAAACCTTTTCACCTTGACATAATTAACTTAGCTAAACATTAAGAAGGAGAAAAACACAAATAAACAATATAAGAACATAAACATAATATAAGCTAACTAAGTATAGGAAAGGAAATGAAAGAGCATAAACAAGAGATTACTATAGCATAAAAGAAAACTTGAACATTACAAAGATGTAGAGAGAAAGCAAGAAGATAACTTTGATCTGAAAATTAATATGACTAAATACATGGACAATGCCTCCTTTTATAGGCTAAGTTTCAGAACTATTGATTGATTGAAGAATTGGTGGGCATCCATTGATTTGGTGGCTGGTTTTTGACATTAATGGCTGCTGGTTTTTTGATATTGTGGGCTGATTTTTGATATTGTTGGCTGGCCAAAACGTCATTGCTCACATCAGAATTATAGCCAACTAAATTGTGGAATCTGTGGGCAATTGTCTCAGCTTTCAATCAAAAAAAACCAGAGCTCATTTGGACTTCTAGAACTCAAGATATGAGCCAAAAACCGAATAGTGCTTGAGCTGCAGGACAGCTTCCAACGTCTTCGTTATTGCTAAGATTTGGGCTTGAAAACGGCAGAACTGAGTCTTTGACTTCATATGAAAGTTGTAGGTCTATGTCTTACCTTTCCATCGATATAAAATGGACCTAAATATGATATCTACAGCTCTAGATATGATCAAATTACTGAACGGTGTTCGAGTTTGGAATGCACCAGCAACAGTTTGCTAAGTTTGGCCTTCTTTTTATCCTTTCAATTTCAATCCTTAAACTCATCAATCAATCCTTCTATTTATGTGATAGACCTGCATTTAGGATGAACATTTACCATGAATTAAAGGTATATTATATTTTTAGACTTGCTAATATAAAACATGCTTTTGTTAGGGAATTTAATGATACTTTAGGTGCAATATGATGACATAAATCCTTAATGAGAATGCACTTTTAAGTACTAATCACACCCCCCAACCAGCTTATTACTAGTCCCTAGTAATCAAAGCATTAAAAATAGAAAAATAATTTGCAAATACCACAAAGCAAGGCATTCATCATTTAACTTCTATTAATCTATCCAGATAAACAAACTCTTATTAAATTTATATATCTGCTTAATACCTTTTAAACAAGATATTAGTAAACCTTCTTTTGGTGCTAAATAAATCAAAACATAGCTATGGAGCTTTTCATGGAAGAAAACAAAATTTTTGTTTTAATGTTTAAGGTTAACTTCCTTGGGTTGGGATTGTTATCTGTTTTTTTCTCTTTTTTTTAAAAAAAGCAAGAATTTATAGCACAATGTATTCTGAACCCATGTAACGAGCTTTCGGCTAATGACTCCCAGACCAGTTGGTCTTAGGGCATCAGGTGTTGAGACACCCCTACGAGCTTAGTAACTCGGGTTGCAAATACTGATATGTAGATAGTGCAATGTTTGATTC
Organism: Populus euphratica; assembly: GCF_000495115.2. NCBI lineage: Eukaryota > Viridiplantae > Streptophyta > Magnoliopsida > Malpighiales > Salicaceae > Populus > Populus euphratica. The sequence continues at coordinate 21,463 of NW_011500619.1, read as the reverse complement.
CCTTAAGCTTTCTCCTCAACCCATGTAACAAGCACTGGGCCAATAACTCCCAAGTCAGTTGACTTTAGGGTACTAGGTGTTCAAACACCCCTTAGGGCTTATTTGCTTAAGTCAAGGAGGCTACGAAACCAAACTTATCTACTTTTTTTTTCTTTTTTATTAATATATTTTGTTTTCTTTTTTTTTACATATTATATACTATCCATTTCCCTTAGTTGTTACCTTTAACAAAAGAACATAAATAATGTAATAATCCAATGTGCAACTCACAATCATATGTTCGAGTATGTGTGTGAAAATGAAGGTTTAGAAATACTTGTTAGATGAGCATATAAACAGAATTTATAGATACCAATCCAAGAGTTTGTAAACCTGAATATTTCAAGAAGTATTATAATAGACCTTGTTAAGAATGTTTACTAAGATGTGTCTCAAGAGTCACTAAAGTTCCTCCGTTACTTTGCCATCCTAGTAACAATAGTTTTGCAAATGGTTTAAATAATAGAATTTTTTTTTTGTAATATCAACTACTACCCTCTCCCCCCAACCAAAACGAGACATTATCCTCAATGTTCTAAGCAAAAAGATAGAGTGTAGAAGATATCACCTGAAACAGCGACTATTGACAAACCTGAAACACACTAAAACAAATATAAGAAACAACAAAACACAAATATTATGCTATTAATAAAACCAAAAGACACAATTTTTCACAAACTAAGGCTCAAATCCAATTTAAGCTTTTTACGACGTTTCATGTTTGACCAATTGAGTTGACTCATGGAGGGATCAATTACAGGGATGAAAGATTATAGTTGGTCAATCAATTATTCAGCAATAGCAGTAGAGATTATGATTTGTCATGCCAAAGATGTTAGAAATTCCTGTTCCACAACTTGATCAAGAAAAGACAACAAATTATAATAAAAACCATGAACATTTAACAAACCTATAGGTTTATGGTGAATGTGCAGTTGGGCCCAAGAGGAAATATGAAAGATCTCTTCCAATGTACCCAGACCACCTGGTAAGGCAATGAAGGCATCAGCATGGTTAAACATTGTATTCAATCTATCAGACATTGTGGAGACCTGTAATTCCTCTCCAATTGTTTTTCCAATGATGTCCCCTTCGACTAAAGCTTTAGGGACAACTCCCAAAACTTGTCTGCCTCCTACAAATGCAGCTATTGAAACACCCCCCATTAACCCAAGGCTGCCTCCCCCATACACTAAATGAATCTTTCTCTCAGCTAGTACCCGACCAAGATGATTTGCTGATTCTAAAAACTCTTTTTCTTTCCTAAGACTAGATCCACAAAAAACACAAATATTTTTTATTTTAGGAACAGAGGAACTTGCCATTTCTACACACTTCTATATATGCTGAATGAATGGGTTGAGTAGAAATGATGGAAAGGAAGAGAAGATTTTATAGATGAGAAATTAAAAATACAAAGTATACCACCTATATGTAGGCTAGCTGAAGTTTCACTCTCTCTCTCTGTCTTTTTTATTTATTTATTTATTATTATTATTATTATTATTTTATTATTATTATTATATATATAAAAACAAATATGTATGTACAAGCAGTTGTGATTGTGGCTCACAGCTTTCCCTTGGTTTTACGTCCAAGAACGACTTAAACGCCCTCTATGGGTCGGGGATAGGCTTCCCATCCAATTTTCTTAAAAACTGGCAACCAGGGTCTTTTTTAGTCAGATTCCCAAGACTAAGTTGATCATGTTCTTTATGAAAATGAGGCCATAAATCATGAATTGCACGATGCACATCTCCACTAGGATGCGTCTCAAGAGTTAATAGAAGATTATCTAAAGACTCCTTACTCAGGCCATCCTTAATGAATTGTATTTTATCTTCACGGTTTATAGATACCATTCCTAAAGAACGACATTTTGCATTACAAGTCCATCTGGCACATCGGTGACAGACTTTTAGTCGTTTTGCACGACGTTTCTTTGCAAAAGTGGTTTTACCTGTCCCAGGCATGTATGAAATAAAAGAGTTGGAAGACTCACCTGATAATCAGATCTTTGCTTCAATTATCCAGCGAATATCTTCAAGAATTCCATGGTTCATTAACAACCTCAATCTTTCACACCTAGCACGGTAAATTTTTGTAATCGCATTCTGAGGCAGAGCAGGAAAATACTTTTTCAATTTTTCAAGAGTGGTGTCCATTTTTGTTTTGTTTTGTTTTTAAAGAGAAGTGAAGAAGAGATGTAAAGAAAAGAGAAGGAACAAGGAATTGAACAAATATATACAAAGATATCAATTATCATGGGAAATTGAAAGAACCGACTTAAGAGTCACGGAGTACCGTTATCCGCCATTTGACCGGGGTTGGAGAAAGACTAGCAAAACAAAAGTCACACCAAAAAGAAACACAAAAAAATATGAGAAAAACAAAATAATCAACCTTCATATACAGGATCATTCAAACCAATGGATTCATTTTCACTAGAAAAATTATCAAAGTAAGCTTTCAAACGATGTCCATTGACCTTGAAAACATTACCATTCTTTGGATTCTCAATATCAAAGGCCCCATAAGGATATACATGTTTCACAACAAATGGACCGCTCCATCTTGATCTTAGCTTTCCAGGAAATAAATGGAGTCGAGAATTATAAAGCAAAACTTTTTGACCAACATCAAATGTTTTTCTCAAGATTCTTTTATCATGAAAGTCTTTGATTCTTGCTTTATGAATTTTTGAATTCTCATATACATCATTTCTTATTTCTTCAAGCTTATTTATTTGTAACTTTCGCAGCTGACTCGCATCATCCAGGTTTGAATTGAAAGCTTTAATAGCCCAATAAGCTTTGTATTCAAGTTCCACAGGTAAATGACAAGGTTTTCCATACACCAACCTATAAGGTGACATACCTAATGATGTTTTAAAAGCAGTTCGATAGGCCCAAAGTGCATCATTAAGTCTTAAAGACCAGTCCTTTCGATTAGGGTTCACTGTTTTTTCCAAGATTTGTTTGATCTCCCTATTAGCAAGTTCTACTTGTCCATTTGTCTAGGGGTGATAAGGTGGCAACTTTGTGTGTGATTCCATATTTCTTCATTAAAGACTCAAATGGCTTGTTACAGAAATGTGTTCCACCATCACTTATCATGGCCCGAGGGATTCCAAATCGACTCAAAATGTTTTCTTTCAAAAACTTAATGACTGTTTTATGATCATTGTTATGACTTGGAATTGCTTCTATCCATTTTGAAACATAGTCTACTGCGACTAATATGTACACAAAACCAAATGATGGAGGAAATGGACCCATAAAATCTATACCCCAACAGTCAAAGATTTCAATGACAAGAATAGTACTTAAAGGCATCATGTGACGTTTTGAAAGAGATCCTAACTTTTGACAATTTTCACAAGTCTTGTAGAATGCATGCGTGTCCTTGAACATGGTGGGCTAATAAAATTCACATTGTAAGATTTTTGCAGCTGTCTTTTTTGACGAAAAATGACCCCCACATGCCTTAGAATGACAAAATTTAATGACATTACTTACCTCATTGTCGGGAATACATCTTCGAAATATTTGATCAGGACAATATTTGAATAAATAAGGGTCATCCCAATAAAAGTTCTTCACTTCGTTCAAGAACTTTCTTTTATCTTGGGTGCCCCAATGCGCTGGCAAATGTCCTGAAACAAGAAAGTTAACAATATTAGCAAAACAAGGCATTGTAGTGACAGAAAGTAAAGATTCATCAGGAAAGTAGTCATCGATTGGTGTGATGTCAGATTTCGAATCAGTTGTCAATCTTGACAAATGATCCGCGACAACATTTTCGGTGCCTTTCTTATCCTTGATTGTGATATCGAATTCTTGAAGTAACAAAATCCACCGCACCAATCTAGCTTTAGAATACTTCTTAGAAAGAAGATATTTCAACGCTGCATGATTGCTAAAAACAATAACAGGTGAGCCAACAAGATAAAATCTGAATTTTTCACATGCAAATACTACAGCAAGTAATTCCTTTTCAATGGTTGTGTAATTTATCTGAGCACTATTTAAAGTTTTACTTGCATAGTAAATCACATAGGGTTTCTTATCTTTTCTTTGTCCTAAAACAGAACCCACGGCATAATCACTAGCATCACACATTATTTCAAAAGGTAATGACCAATCAGGAGGTTGAATGACAGGAGCAGATGTAAGCAGGTTTTTAAGTTTAACAAAGACTTCTTCATAATATTCAGTCCATTCAAAAACATTATCCTTTGTTAGAAGGTTATACAATGGCTTAGATATTACACTAAAATCTTTGATAAACCTTCTATAAAAACCAGCATGTCCTAAAAATGATCTAACATTTTTAACAGATTTTGGTGTTGGCAAGTTGGCAATTAACTCAATTTTAGATTTATCAACCTCAATTCCTATTGATGAAACAATGTGACCAAGTACAATGCCGTTTGTTACCATAAAATAACATTTTTCCCAATTCAACACAAGATTCTTCTCTTCACATCTATTCAAAACCTTTTCCAAATTAGTTAAACAATTATCAAATGAATCACCAAAAACAAAAAAATCATTCATAAAAATCTCAAGAAAACGTTCAACCATATCACTGAATATGCTAAGCATGCATCTTTGAAACGTGGTTGGTGCATTACATAATCCAAAAGGCATCCTTCGGTATGCAAATGTACCAAATGGACATGTGAAAGTAGTTTTCTCTTGATCTTCAAATGCAATTTCAATTTGGTTGTAACCTGAATAACCATCTAGAAAACAATAAAATTCATGACCTGAAACTCTTTCTAGAATTTGATCCATGAAAGGTAAAGGAAAGTGATCTTTTCTAGTCATTGAATTAAGTTTCCTATAGTCAATGCATATGCGCCAACCAGTAATAGTCCTCGTTGGAATTAACTCATTTTTCTCATTTGTTATCACAGTAACTCCAGACTTTTTAGGTACAACTTGGGTAGGACTTACCCATTTGCTATCAGAAATAGGATAAATGATTCCATTATCTAGAAGTTTAATGACTTCATTCCTCACTACTTCTTTCATATTAGGATTAAGCCTTCGTTGCATTTCTCTAGAGGGTTTAGCATTTTCCTCCAAATAAATCTTGTGTGTGCAAATCAAAGGACTAATTCCTTTTATGTCAGCTATGGTCCATCCTAATGCATTTTTGTGCATTTTCAGAGTTTGTAATAACTTACCTTCTTGATGAACATTAAGTTTGGAAGAAATTATTACCGGAAAAGTTTCATTTTCTCCCAAAAATGAGTATTTGAGATTACATGGCAATGGCTTCAAATCAGGTTTTGGTGGTTGAACACTTGAAGGTATGGACCCAATTGATCGTGGTGGCAATTCCTCAATTTTTGGTCTCCAAATATTTGCCTTTGATTCTTCCTGAAAACAAACCATTTGCAAATCTTCAGATTCATTAAACTCAGTTTCATTGGAAGAATTTTCAAATTGATCGTAAATTATTTTTTCAATAAAATCTACTTCCTGTAAATCATTATCATCTCCAAGTTGCTTGCAAATGTTAAAAACATTCATTTTCAATGTCATGTTTCCAAAAGATAACTTCATCACTCCATTCCTACAATTAATCAATGCATTAGAAGTTGCAAGAAATGGACGTCCTAAAATAACAGGAATTGAATTGCATGCTTCAACAGGTTGTGTATCCAAGACAATAAAATCCACAGGAAAGATGAATTTATCAACTTGTACTAACACATCTTCAACTATTCCTCTAGGCATTTTTATAGATCTATCAGCAAGTAAAAGAGTAACAGAAGTAGGTTTTAACTCACCTAGATTGAGACTTTGAAAAACCGAATATGGAAGTAAATTCACACTAGCTCCAAGATCAAGTAAAGCTCTGTCAATTTTATGTTCTCCAATAAAGCAAGAAATTGTAGGACAACCAGGGTCTTTATATTTCAAAGCATTATTATTTTGAAGAATGGCACTTACTTGTTCGGCTAAGAAGGCTTTCTTTTTCACATTCAATTTTCTCTTTACAGTGCATAGATCTTTCAAAAATTTAGCATAAGATGGTACCTGTTTAATAGCATCTAGCAAAGGTATATTAATCCTTACCCGTTTGAAAGTTTCAAAGATTTCAGAATTGTGATTGACTTTCTTTTGTTTGGTCATAGCATGAGGAAATGGAAGTGCTGGTGGGGAATCAGTCTCTTCTTTGCAATGATCAGGTTCAACCATTTCCTTACCCTTGGAGACTAACTCACCTTCTTTCTCACAAGGTTCAAGAATGGGTTTTTTAATAACCTTACCATTACGGAGAGTAGTGACTGATTTGACTTGATCCAGATGTTGGCTTCCGGAATTGCTTGTACTTGAATTGTATTGCCCCTTGGGATTTTACTGGGGTTGAGATGGAAACTTACCTTTCTCCTGAAAACTGAGAGCAGATGTGAACTTTGCAAGAGTATCTTTCAAATCAGCCATGGTTTGAGCATTTTGAGTGTTGATTGTCTCTTGCTTTTTAATGAATGCATGTAATGTTTCCTCAAGATTTCTTCTAGGAGGGGGAATATAAGGAGGTGCATATCCATGAGAATTTTGAAAATTATGTTGTTTTTGAAATGGTGGCTGTGAAGTTTGTGCATTATTGTTACCACTCTTCCAATTGAAATTTGGGTGATTTCTCCAACCAGGGTTGTACGTTTGTGAGTACGGGTTATGACTTGGTCTTTGGAAACTATTTAAAGCATTGGCTTGTTCATGGAGACATTCCTTAAAAGAAGGCAACGTGGGACAATCATTGGTTGAGTGTTCATTGGTTTCACAAATTTGACACACAATTTCTTGAACAGATTTTAATTGACCACTCTTTTTTAATTCTAGTGCCTCAACTTTTCTAGCTAAAGATGCAAATTTGGCTTGAAGGTCATGATCTTCCCTAAGGCTATACATGCCTCCATTTGATGTATGAGGTTGAGTTTTACCTGGTGCCTCACAAGTACCTGTGGTGTCCCAATTTTGAGCATTTTCAGCTAGCAAGTCTAAGTACTCCATTGCTTCATCAGGGTCTTTATTTTCAAAAGTTCCATTGCACATCAATTCCACCATTTGCCTATCTTTAGGTGTTAACCCTTCATAAAATTGTGAAACCAATCTCCATGTTTCAAAACCATGATGAGGACAGGTATTAAGCAAGTCTTTATATCTATCCCAACATTTGTAAAATGTTTCTCCTGGTTTTTGAGTAAAAGTGGTGATTTGTCTTTTGAAAGAGTTTGTTCTATAAGAAGGGAAAAATTTCTTTAAAAACTGTTGTTGCATTTCATCCCAAGCATGAATGGATCCTGACCTAATATTTCGTAGCCATGTTTTAGCTTTATCTTTTAACGAAAAAGGAAAAAGCTTTAATCTGATGGTGTTCATGCTACAATTTAAGTCATTATAAGTGTTACAAACTTCTTCAAATTCTCTTAAGTGCAAGTATGGATTTTCTAATTCTAAGCAATGAAAAGTGGGTAAAAGTTGAATAATACCTAGCTTAAAATTAAAATGAGATGCATCAGGAGGAAAAACAATACATGATGGTGCACTTGTTCTTGTTGGATTCATATGATCTCTAAGTGTTCTAACACGATTATTCTCATTATTCTCATTATGAATTGATTGATTATCTTCTTCGGCCATGTTTTCTGAAGAAAATGACGATTTTCTAGAAAGTCTACCACTTAATGTACGTGTCCAAACTCTCATGCAAATACAAAAGAAAAGAAAAGAAAAAAAGAAAAAGAAAAAGAAACAACAATTAGAAAAACAAATAAAAGTGAAAATAAAATAAAATAAAATATTTAATTTATACAATAACTTACCTCCCCGACAACGGCGCCAAAAACTTGACACGATCAAAGAGTTGATGTCTTATCCCAAGTGTAGGAGTGTCAAAGTAAAATAACCCGGCAAGACCGGGGTCGAACCACAGGGAGGTGAATTATATAAATTACAAATAAAAAAAAAATTGAAGAGAATAATAACAGAAAAGGAGTTGAATAATGTTTTGGGATGTAATATTGACGTAAGGATTAAACAATAACAAAACATATGTCAAGGTTATAGGATTCACTAATGGTATTTCAAATAAATATAATATAAACTCTTTTTATTACTCAACTAGAAACCACACACAAAGGAGGTTCTAATCGGATGATTTCTCGTTATTAGCTCATTATAAATTACTAACATGATCATATTAATTATCTTATCTAAGTAATACCATACTTATAAATATCATCAAGCATTCATGTTGCTAGTTTATGTTAACAACAAATCAAGTTCCTATCATAATAACGATGTCGGCCGAAAACTATGACGGATCAAGCATTTGATGTACCAAATATTATACAACACAAATCTAAATTAACCATTTAATAAGCAAGGTATTAAGAATTAGTAAGATAAAAAGATAAAACATGTTAATAACAATCTTTCTTGGATATAAACATTTAAAGCTCATGTTGAGTTTATATTATACCTATTCTAACACCATTAGAGAAACCTTTTCACCTTGACATAATTAACTTAGCTAAACATTAAGAAGGAGAAAAACATAAATAAGCAATATAAGAACATAAACATAATATAAGCTAACTAAGTATAGGAAATGAAATGAAAGAGCATAAACAAGAGATTACTATAGCATGAAAGAAAACTTGAACATTACAAAGATGTAGAGAGAAAGCAAGAAGATAACTTTGATCTGAAAATTAATATGACTAAATACATGGACAATGCCTCCTTTTATAGGCTAAGTTTCAGAACTATTGATTGATTGAAGAATTGGTGGGCATCCATTGATTTGGTGGCTGGTTATTGACATTAATGGCTGCTGGTTTTTTTGATATTGTGGGCTGATTATTGATATTGTTGTCTGGCCAAAACGTCATTGCTCACATCAGAATTATAGCCAACTAAATTGTGGAAGTTGTGGGCAATTGTCTCAGCTTTCCAACAAAAAAAACCAGAGCTCATTTGGACTTCTAGAACTCAAGATATGAGCCAAAAACTGAATAGTGTTTGAGCTGTAGGACAGCTTCCGACATCTTCGTTGTTGCTAAGATTTGAGCTTGAAAACGGCAGAACTGAGTCTTTGAGTCCATATGAAAGTTGTAGGTCTATGTCTTACCTTTCCATCGATATAAAATGGACCTAAATCTGATATCTACAGCTCCAGATATGATCAAATTACCGAACGGTGTTCGAGTTTGGAATGCACCAGCAACACTTTGCTAAGTTTGGCCTTCTTTTTATCCTTTCAATTTCAATCCTTAAACTCATCAATCAATCCTTTTATTTATGTGATAGACCTGTATTTAGGATGAACATTTACCATGAATTAAAGGTATATTATATTTTTAGACTTGCTAATATAAAACATGCTTTTGTTAGGGAATTTAATGATACTTTAGGTGCAATATGATGACATAAATCCTTAATGAGAATGCACTTTTAAGTACTAGTCAAACAACAAAACACAATAATAAAACCAAAAGACACAAAGATTCACAAAGGAAGGCTTAAATCCAATCTAAGCCTTTTACGGCTTTCCTTAGTTGACCAATTCATGCGACTCATGGAGGGATCAATTACAGGAATGAAAGATTGTAATTGGTCAATCAATTGTTCAGCAGTAGTAGCAAAGATTATGATTTGTCATGTAGAAAATATTAGAAATTCCTGTTGCACAGCATGATCAAGAAAAGACAACAACTTATCATAATAACCATTAACATTTAACAAACCTATGGGTTTATGGTGAATGTGCAATTGGGCCCAAGAGGAAATATGAAATATCTCTTCCAATGTGCCTAGACCACCTGGTAAAGCAATAAAGGCATCAGCATGGTTAAACATTGCATTCATTCGAGCCGACATTGTGGAGACCTGAAGTTCCTCTCCAATTATTTTTCCAATGATGTCCCCTTATGCTAAAGCTTTGGGGACGACCCCCAAAACTTGACTACCTCCTAAAAATACAACTAGTGACACACCTCCCATTAACCCAAGACTGCCTCCCCCATACACTAAATGAATCTTTCTCTCAGCTAGCAACTGACCAAGATGATTTGCTGATTCTAAAAACTCCTTTTCTTTCCCAAGACTAGATCCACCGAAAACATAAATATCTCTTATTTGATGGCATGAGGAACTTGCCATTTCTACACACTTCTATTTTCATTGAATGTATAGGTTGAGTAGAAATGAAAGGAAGGAAGAGAGGATTTTATAGATGAGAAATTGAAAAGGCAATCATACCACCTATATGTAGGCTAGCTGGAGTCTCACACACGCACACACGCACACACACTCTTTATTTATTTATTAAAAAAAATATGTATGTATAGGTGGTTGTGATTGTGGCTCACATCTTCCCTTGGTTTTACGTCCAAAAACGGCTTAAACGCCCTCTATGGGTCGAGGATAGGCTTCCTATCCAATTTTCTTTAAAACTGGCAAACAGGGTTTTTTTTAGTTAGATTCCCAAGACTATATCGAGCATGTTCCTTATGGAATATTGGCCATAAATCATGAATTGCACGATACTTATCTCGACTATGATGAGACTTAAGAGTCAATAGAAGATTATCTAAAGACTCTCTGTGTTTTAAAATAAATCTCGCCTTTGGACAATTTTCATAGGTTTTGCGGGATGCATGTGATTCCTTGAATATGGTGGGCCAGTAAAATCTGCTTTATAAGATTTCTACAGTCCTTTTTTTTAACGAGAAATGATCCCCACGTGCCTTATAATGACAAAATTTAGTGAAATTACTTACCTCATTGTCGGGAATGCATTTTTGAAATATTTGATCAGGACAATAATTGAATAAGTAAGGGTCATCCCAATAAAAATTTTGCACATTGCTAAAAAATTGTCTTTTGTCTTCGGTACTTTAGTGAACTAACAAAAATCCTAAAGCAAGAAAATTGATATTTTTAGCAAACCAAGGCATTGAACTAAGAGAAAGTAAAGATTTATTAGAAAGTAATTATTGATTGGTGTGATGTCGGGTGTCGAATCTGTTGTCACTTTTGATAAAAGATCTGCATCAACATTTTAAGTGCCTTTCTCATCCTTGATTTCTTCCTGATTGGTTATGGCATGAGAAAATGGAAGTGCTGGAAGGGAATTAGTCTTTTCTTTGCAATGTTTAGATTTAACCCCTTCCTTACCCTTAGAGATTGACCTATCATCTTTCTCACAAGGTTCAAGAATTGGTTTTTGAATAACCTTACCACTACAAAGAGTGATGATTGATTTAACTTGATTCATGTGTTGACTTCCATAACTACTTGCATTTACATTGTATTGCCCCTTGAGATTTTGCTGTGGTTGAGATGGAAACGTACCTTTCTCTTGAAAACTAAGAGCAGATGTGAATTTTGCAAGAGTATCTTTAAACTCTGTTATGTTTTGAGTAAGTTGAGTGTTGATTGTCTCTTGTTTTTCAATAAATGCATACAAAGTTTCCTCAAAATTTCTTATAAGAGGTGAAGCATAAGGAGATGCATATCCATGAGAATTTTGAAAATTGTTATGTGCTTGAAACGGTGGTTGTGAAGTTTGTACATTGTTATATTATCACTCTTTCTACTGAAATTTAAGTAATTTCTCCAATCAGGATTGTATGTTTGCGAGTATAGGTTATGGTTGGCCCTTTGAAAGCTGTTTAAAACATGGGCTTATTTATGGAGGCATTCCTTAAAAGAAGGCAAGGTTGGACAGTTATTGGTTGAGTGTTCATTAGTTTCACAGATTTGACACACAATATTTTCAACAGATTTTAATTGACCACTCCTTTTTCAATTCTAGTGCCTCGACTTTTTTAGCTAAAGATGCAAACTTAGCTTGAAGGACCTGATCTTCCCTAAGGTTGTACATACCTCCACTAGATGTATGAGGTTGAGTTTTACACGGTGCCTCATAAGTACCTGCAGTGTCCCAATTTTGAGCATTTTCAGCTAACAAGTCTAAGTACTCCATTGCTTCATTAGAGTCTTTATCTTCAAAAGTTCCATTGCACATCAATTCAACCATTTGCCTATCTCTAGGTGTTAACCCTTCATAAAAATATGAAACCAATCTCCATGTTTCAAAACCATAATGAGGGCAAGTATTAAGCAAGTCTCGATACCTATCCCAACATTGGTAAGATGTTTCTTCTGGTTTTTAAGTGAAAGTGGTGATTTGTCTTTTAAAAGAGTTTGTTTTGTAAGATGGGAAAAACTTCTTTAAAAACTATTGTTGCATTTCATCCCAAGCACAAATGGATCTTGATCTCAAATTTTATAGCCGTGTTTTAACTTTATCTTTTAATGAAAAAGGAAAAAGCTTTAATCTGATGGTGTTCATGCTACAATTTAAGTCATTATATGTGTTGCAAACCTCCTCAAATTCCTTTAAATGCAAGTATGGATTTTCCAATTCTAAGCCATGAAAAGAAGGTAAAAGTTGAATAATACCTGGTTTAAAATTAAAATGAGATGCATCGGGAGGAAAAACTATGCATGATATTGTACTTATTCTTGTGGGATTCATATGGTCTCTAAGTGTTCTAGCACAATTATTCTCATTATTCTCATTATAAAGTGATTGATTATCTTCTTTGGCCATATTTTCTGAAAATGATGAGGATACCATATAAAGTCTACCACTTGATGTACGTGACTACACTCTCATGCACGTGTAGGAATAAAATAAAGAGAAGAAGAAAGAAAAAGAAGGAGGAAGAAAACAAAATAAAAAGAAACAAAACAAAAGAAACAAAATTATATACAAGAAAAGTGAAAAGAGAATAAAATAAATGCTATAATTTATACAAGAACTTACGGCGCCAAAAACTTGACACGACTAAAAGATTGATGTCTTCTCCCAAGTGCAGGAGTGTCAAAGTAATAAATAACCCTGTAAGACCAGGGTCGAACCATAGGGAGGTTAATTGTATAAATTACAAATAACAATAATACAACAACAATAACAATAATAACAACAATAACAACAACAACGACAACAATAACAACAACAACAACAACAACAACAACAATAATAATAATAAAGAAGAAGAAGGAGAAGAAGAAGAAAAAGATGAGAACTTTGAGATGGAATATTAATGTAAGGATTAAACAATG
>NW_011500619.1:0-6687 GCF_000495115.2 Populus euphratica | reverse complement strand
ATTTATAAGTATGGTGTTATGTAAATAAGATGATTAATATGATCATGTTGATAATTAATAAAGATTTTATACCATACTTATCTCTAATACTATTAATATATCCTTTAACCTTGGCATTTGTTTTTATCATTGTATAATCTTCATATTAATCTTACATCTCAAAGTCCTCTTTAACTCATCTTCACCACCACAATTATTATTGTTGTTGTTTTTCTTATTATTATTGTTATTATTATTTATAATTTATATAGTTAACTTCCCTGTGGTTCGACCTCGGTCTTGCTGGATTATTTATTACTTTGACACTCCTACACTTAGGATAAGACATCAACTTTTTGATCATGTCAATGACCTGAGGAACTTGCTATTTTTACACACTTCTATATTTGTTGAATGTATGGGTTGAGTAGAAATGAAGGGAAGGAAAAGAGGATTTTATAGATGAGAAATTTAAAAAGGTAATCATACCATCTATATCTAGGCTAGTTGGAGTCTCACACACACTCTATCTCTTTATTTATTTATTTATTTATTTATGAAAAAAGCATGCTTATGTATAACTAGTTGTGATTGTGACTCACATCTTCCCTTGGTTTTACATCTAAGAACAGCTTAAACACCCTCTCGAGGTCGGGGATAGGCTTCCCATCTAGTTTTCTTAAAAACTAGCAAACATGGTCTTTTTTAGTCAGATTCCCAAGACTATATCGAGCATGTTCTTTATAGAAATTGGGTCATAAATCTTGAATTGCACAATGCATATGTCTACCAGGATATGTCTTAAAAGTCAATAAAAGTTTTTCTAAAGATTCCTTATGTTTTGAAACAAATCTTGACTTTTGATAATTTTCACAAGCTTTGCAGAATGCATATGAGTCCTTGAACATGGTGGGCCAATAAAATCCATTTTAAAAGATTTTTGCAGCTGTCTTTTTTTACGAGAAATAACTCCTAGATGCTTCAGAATGACAAAGTTTAATGACACTACTTACCTCATTATCAGGAATGTATCTTTGAAATATTTGATCAGGACAATATTTAAATAAGTTAGGGTCATCCCAATAAAAGTTCTTCACTTCGTTCAAAAACTTTCCTTTATCTTAGGCAGTCCAATGAGTTGGCAAATCTCTTGAAGCAAGAAAATTGTTATTTTTATCACACCAAGGCATTGGACTAAGAGAAAGTAAGGATTTGTTAGGAAAGTAATCATTGATTGATGTGATGTCGGATGTCGAATCTGTTCTCTCTCTTGATAAAAGATCCACATTAACATTTTTTATGCCATTTTTATTTGTGATTTCTTCTTGAGAATAAATCATTTGCAAATCTTTATATTCATCCAACTCAATTTTACTTAAAGTAAATTCAAGTTGATCATAAACTAATTCTTCAATATGATCTACTTCTTATAAATCCTTATCATCTCCAGGTTGCTTGCAAATATTAAAAATATTCATCTCCAATGTCATGTTTCCAAATGAAAGCTTCATCAGTCCATTCATATAATTAATCAATGAATTAGAAGTTGCAAGACATGGACATCCTAAAATAACAGAAAATGAATTACATACTTCAACAGGTTATGTATCCAAGATAATAAAATCCACAAGATAAATGAATTTATCAACTTGTGCTAGCACATCTTCAACTATTCCTCTAGGCACTTTTACAGATCTATCGGCAAGTAAGAGAGTTATATAAGTTAGTTTTAATTCACTTAGATTGAGACTCTGAAAAACTGAATATAAAAGTAAATTCACACTAACTCTAAGATCAAGTAAGGCTCTTTTAATTTTATATTCTCCAGTTAAGCAAAAAATTGTAGGATAATTAAGGTTATTATATTTCAAAGTATTATTATTCTAAAGAATAACACTTACTTGTTTGGCTGAAAAGACTTTCTTTTTCACATTCAGTTTTCTCTTCACAGTGCATAGATCTTTCAAAAATTTAGCATACGAAGGAACCTGTTTAATAGTATCTAGCAAAGGTATAGTGATCCTTACATGTTTAAAAGTTTCAAAGATTTCAGAGTTATGATTGACTTTTCTTTGTTTGGTTATGGCATGATGAAATAGAAGTGCTGGCGAGGAATCAGTCTTTTCTTTGCAATTTTCAGATTCAACCCCTTCCTTACCCTCAGAAATTGATTCATCATCTTTCTCACAAGGTTCAAGAAGGGGTTTTTCAATAACTTTACCATTACGAAGAATAGTGACTAATTTGACTTGATCCATGTGTTGGCTTTCGAAACTACTTACAATGTATTGCTCCTTGAAATTTTATTGTGGTTGAGATACAACTTACCTTTCTCTTAGAAACTAAGAGCAAATGTCAGTTTTGCAAGAGTATCTTTAAAATCTGTCATGCTTTGAGCAAGTTGAGTATTGATTGCGTCTTGCTTTTCAATGAATCAATGCAATGTTTCCTTAAGATTTCTTTTAGGAGGTAGAGCATAAGGAGGTGCATATCCATGAAAATTTTGAAAATTATATTGTGCTTGAAACAATGGTTGTGAAGTTTTTGCATTATTCTTACCACTCTTTCAACTTAAATTTAGGTGATTTCTCCAACCAAGGTTGTATGTTTGCGAGTATGTGTTATGATTGGGCCTTTGAAAACTATTGAAAGCATGGGCTTATTTATGGAGATATTCTTTAAAAGAAGACAAAGTTGAACAGTCATTGGTTGAATGTTCATTAGTTTCTAGGTTTGACACACAATGTCTTGAACAAATTTTAATTGACCACTCTTTTTCAATTCTAGTGCCTTAACTTTTCTAGCTAAAGATGCAAACTTGGCTTGCAGGTCATGATCTTCTCTAAGGTTGTACATACCTCTATTAGATGTATGAGGTTGAGTTTTACTCGGTGCCTCATAAGTACCCGCAGTTTGAGCATTTTCAGCTAACAAGTCTATGTACTCAATTGCTTCATTAGGGTCTTTATCTTCAAAAGTTCCAGTGCACATCAATTCGACCATTTGCCTATATTGATAATTACAAAAGTACAAAGAGAGAAAGTAAAAGCATGATCTTGATCTGGAGAGCAAGATGCCTAAATGCATGGCAAATGCCTTCTTTTATAGGTCAAAATTAGGAACTATTGATTTGATGACTAATTGTTGAGTGGGTGACCAACTCTTGACTTGGTGACAATTCTTATCTTCTCTTGTCTACCTAAAATATCATTGATAACATCAGAATTAGAACGACTTGAAACATGAAATTGTAGGAAATTGTCTCAGCTTTCTAGCAAAAAAAATGGAGGTCATTTGGACTTCTAAAACTCTAGATATGGGTCAAATACTAAATAGTGTTAGGGTTACAGCACAGATTCAGACTTCTTCATTGTTATTACAATTTGGACTTGAAAATGACCTTTTTAAATCTTGGGCTCTATGAAAGTTATAGGCCTATGTCTTACCTTTCCATCCATATAAAGTAGACCTAAATCTGAGATCTACAGCTCCAGATATGATCCAATTACCAAATAGTGTTCTGGTTTGGATTGCCCTAACATCTCTTTTCTAAGTTGGCCATCTCTTTCTCCTTTAAATTTCGATTCTTAAACTCATCAATCAATTCTTTTATTTATGTGATAGGCCTGCATTTAAAATGAATATTTACCACAAATTAAAGGTATCTTATATTATTAGATATGTTATTATAAAAGATGTTTTAATTAAGGATTTATTGATACTTCAAGTATAAAATTATGATATAAAACCTTGATAAAAATGCATTTTTAAGTACTAATCAATCCTCTTTTGCTAAAGCTTTGGGGACGACCCCCAAAACTTAGCTTCCTCCTAAAAATGCAGCTATTGACACACCTCCTATTAACCCAAGGTTTTCTTCCTCATACACTATGAATCTTTCTCTCAACTAGTACCTGAGTAAGATGATTTGCTGATTCTAAAAACTCTATTTTCTTTCAAGGAGTGGATCCACTGAAAACACAAATATTTCTTATGTGATGACTTGAGAAACCTGCCATTTTTACACACTTCTATAACTATTGAATGTATAGGCTAATTAGAAACGAAGAGAAAGAAGAGATGATTTTATAAATGAGAAATTAAAAGTGCAATCATACCACCTATTTGTAGGCCAGTTGGAGTCTCTCTCTCTCTCTTTATTTATTTATTTTTGAAAACGCATGTGTATGTACAAGTAATTGTGTTGTGGCTCACATTTTCCCTTGGTTTTATATCCAAGAACGATTTAAACGCCCTCTATGGGTTGGGGATAAGCTTCCCATCCATTTTTCTTAAAAACTGGCAAATAAGGTCTTTTATGGTTAGGTTCTAAAGACTATGCCGCATATTTTTTTTTATGAAAATGGAGTCATAAATCCTATACAATGCACTTCTCTACTAGGATATGTATCAAAAGTTAATAGAAGATTAACTAAAGACTCTTTATTTTTTAAAATAAATCCTGACTTTTGACATTTTTCACAAGCATTGCAGAATACACGTGTGTCTTTAAACATAGTAGGTCAGTAAAATCCACTTTGTAAGATTTTTAAAGTTGTTTTTCTTGATGAGAATGACCCCTAAATGCCTCAGAATGACAAAATTTAATGACACTACTTACCTCATTGCCCGAATTGTATCTTTAAAATATTTGATTAGGACAATATTTGAATAAGTAAGGGTCATCCTAATAAAAGTTCTTCACTTCATTCAAAAATGTTTCTTTGTCTTTGGTACTCTAGTAAGTTGGAAAAAATCCTAAAGCAAGAAAATTGATATTTTTAGCAAACTAAAGTATTGAACTAAGAGAAATTAAGGATACATCAGGAAAGTAATCATTGATTATTGTGATATCGAATGTCAAATCTATTGTCAATTTTGACAAATGATTCGTATCAACATTTTAGGTGCCTTTCTTTTTTTTTCTTGAGAATAAATTATTTGTAATTTTTTAAATTCACCGAGCTTAGTTTTACTCAATGTAGATTCAAATTGATCATAAACCAATTCTTCAATAAGATCTACTTCCTATAATTCATTATCATCTTCAAGTTGCTTGTAAATGTTTAAAATATTCATCTCAAATTTCATATTTCCAAAAGATAGCTTCACTGGTCCATTCCTATAATTAATCAATACGTTAGAAGTTGCAAGAAACGGACATCCCAAAATAACAGGAAATGAATTTATCGATTTATATTAACACATCCTCAATTATTTCTCTAGGTATTTTTATAGATCTATTAGTAAGTAAGAGAGTTACAAAAGTTTGTTTTAACTCACCTAGAATGAGACTCTGAAAAATTAAATATGGAAGTAAATTCACACTAGCTCCAAGATCAAGTAATGCTTTTTTAATTTTATGTTCTCCAATAAAGCAAGAAATTATAGGATAACCAGGGTCTTTATATTTCAAAGCATTATTGTTCTAAAGAATGCTATTTACTTGTTCGGCTAAAAAGACTTTCTTTTTCAAATTCAATTTTCTCTTTACAGTGCATAGATCTTTCAAAAATTTAGCATAAAAAGGTACTTATATCATAGCATCTAGTAAAGGTATATTGATCCTTACCTATTTGAAAGTTTCAAAGATTTCAGAGTTGTGATTGACTTTCCTTTATTTGGTCATGACATGAGGAAATGGAAATACTTGCGGGAAATCATTCTTTTCTTTCTAATGTTTAGATTCAACACCTTCCTTACCCATACATATTGACTCATCATCTTTCTCATAAGGTTCAAGAATGAGTTTTTCTATAACCTTACCACAGCGGAGAGTAATGACTGATTTGACTTGATCTATATGTTGGCTTCTAGAATTACATGCATTTGAATTGTATTGTCCCTAGGGATTTTGTTGTGGTTGAGATGAAAACTTAACTTTCTCTTAAAAGTTGAGAGTAGATATGAGTTTTTCAAGAGCATCTTTTAGATCTGCCATGATTTGAGCATTTTGAATGTTAATTATCTCCTGCTTTTCAATGAATACATGCAATGTTTCCTCAAGATTTGTTCTAGAAATGGGAGTATAAGGAGGTGCATATCCATGAGAATTTTGGAAATTATGGTGTGCTTGAAATTGTGGCTGTGGAGTTTATGCATTATTGTTATCACTCTTTCAACTGAAATTTGGGTGTTTCTCCACCTAGGGTTATATGTTTGTGAGTATGGGTTATGATTGGGCTTTTAGAAAGTGTTTAAAGCATGAGCTTGTTCATGAAGGCATTCCTTAAAAGAAGGCAAAGTTGGACAATAATTTGTTGAGTGTTTATTGGTTTCACAGATTTGACACAATATTTTGAACAGATTTTAATTAAATACTCTTTCTCAATTCTAGTGCCTCAACTTTTCTAGCTAAAGATGCAGATTTAACTTAAAGGTTATGATCTTCCTTAAGGTTGTACATTCCTCTACTAGATGTATGAGGTTGAGTTTTACTTGGTGCCTCATAAGTGCTTGTAGTGTCCTAATTTTGAGCATTTTCAGCTAGAAAGTCAAGGTACTTGATTAGTACTTAAAAGTGCATTTTTATCAAGGTTTTATTTCATCATTTTGCACTGGAAGTATCAATAACTCAACTAAAGCATGTTTTATAATAACATATATAATAATATAAGATATCTTTAATTTATGGTAAATATTTATTTTAAATGCAGGCATATCACATAAATGAAAGGATTGATTGATGAATTTAAGAACTGAAATTAA
>NW_011507235.1:0-1405 GCF_000495115.2 Populus euphratica | reverse complement strand
AATATCACCCTATTCTGTAACCATTCTACTACTAGGAACTAGGACGTACACCACTTGTTCACCTCCCATCTCCATTATGAATTATGATAAAGACAAAAAACTCTTTCTCTTTTTAGTCTTTATCTTCATTTTTTTTATAAGTATTAGCATTATGCATTTTCCTTTAATACTTAGGGTATACAATTTTTTTCTCTTACCATTATACATCACACTTCTATCAAACTATCATAGCCTTTCAAATAAAATGTGGCATACATCTATAGACATTATATCACACCAAATATTATCAAAATATTTTTATCCTATGAAAAACAAAATAAGATAACATTTATCAATAATTACCTTAGTGTCTTTATTCAACCATATCAATTTATAGAGATTATGATCGTTTTCATTTTTGAGTTAGAGCTTCTTTATTGCCTATAAAAATAATACATTCTTGCAACTACCATATTTATAATCAAACTGCAAACTTTGTCTTTAATGGTGCATATTGAATGTAAAATGCTAGCACATAATCAAATCCTCTTTTGAATCACCTATTGGGCATTAACAAACTCTTTCTAATAACAAGGATAGTATCACCATCTCCATGTAAAATCTCCTGATGCTCTAGTCATCAATATGCTTAGAATCAATCATATTGAGAGGTCCCTCTATCAACAAACTTTTTCCTAAATGACTTTATGCTTTGTTGTACTCAATAACTTGGTGCTTTGGTTAACCATATCTAAATTAACAAATTCTAAAACTAGAACCCCGATCTATCATTTGTTGATTCCGATAAGCTGGTCTAGGTTTTTTGGTGGTAGTATTTTGATTAGTATGCCCTTTTTTATTATTCTGATATGCCCTGAAATTTCTACCAATAATGCTAATATTATGATGCTTCTTTATGATCAAGGCCCTTTGATATGCTTTAAAAACTATCTATAGGGACTAGAGACATAGTACTTCCTGTATGGACTACCATACACCACCTAGATACCTCGCTACAAAATGTTCCTCAATTTCTACCAAATTATTTTAAGCTTTTAACTAGTAGAAATCATTAGTTTAATCATTAATAGACTCATCTAATTGTTTTAACATGTGAAACCTCTAGTATAGGGTTTCAAATAGCTAAAAGAAAAAAAAATGCTCCTTTATTTTTTTTTAATCTTTTCCAATCACTGATTTTTAATTTTCCTTACCACTCTTGCATCCTTTTCAACTCTTCTTACCAGATAGATACCTAGAACTTCAATTTGATTATGATTAACTTGTGTTTACTCAAAAAGCTCATTGTACTAAAAAAATCTTTCAACTTCATTCAATCGATTTATGAACTTCTATACTTATAAAGTCTAAGTGAACTTCTAAAGTTTAACATGAAAACTAAAATTCATAAATTTGACATCTTCTC
>NW_011507236.1:0-1405 GCF_000495115.2 Populus euphratica | reverse complement strand
ATTTATTTGTTTAAAAATATAATAAAATAAATTTTTTTTATTTTTTAAAAATTATTTTTAATATCATCACGTCAAAATAATATAAATAAAAAAATAATATATTTAAATAAAAAATTAAAAATATAATTTGCACAACTTCAAAATACTCCCATCCTCTTCTTCCACCTCTTCTCGATTCTATATCTCTTGTTAGATGGTTAGACCATGGGATCCAGAGGTGGAATCAAGGGGTGGCAAGCAGGGGCCAGTATTTAAATATAATATAATAAGTAATAAGTTATCTAATAATAAATTATTATTTCATTAATTAATTATTATTGAATATAAAATTATCTATTCATCCAAGTTGTAAAAACAAAAATATAATTTGTTTAATTTAAATATTTTTTACTGTTTTTTTATCTTTCTTTTTTAGAATCCTAACCAAAAAATATAATAATACAAAGCAATGCAGAAAGATTAAAATAAAACTGTTAATTAATTTATTATGTAATTAGTGATCCAAATTTAATTTTTTTATGTTTGTTAAGAATTTCATGAGGTTTATATATATAATTATATTATTAAATTGAATATATTTTATAGGTTTGTTTTAATTAAGTTTAGATTTTTTTTTTGTTTTATTTTTAGTAAAATTATTAAAATTATCAATTTTTTCTCACATGTCTAATGAATTTATCTAATAAATTTGTCATAATCTTTGTAGCCAAATTAAATTCTTTAAAGAATACATACCCCATTTTAATTTAATTTTAAAAAAGAATTGGAACTAATAATTCTATTTTTTATGTTTAATTTGCTTTTATATATCAATTTTTTTAATATATTAATTTTACTTTTATGTATTAACATGTTTTATATATATAATATACCTGTTATATTATTTTTGGCTCTCTATGTTAAGTAATCCCAGCTCCGCCCCTGATGGGATCCCTGCTAGGTGCACTATTAACTGTTCTTCCGAGGATGATATCATCAGGTGAGTTTTCATAAACCTAGATTAAATATTTTTTCTAATCGATTCATGTTAATAGTCTATTAAGATCTTTGGTCTCGATAACATAAATGATAAATAAATACTTGCCAACTCTACTGAACTCTCGAGTATGCTCTCTGGTAAATTTATTGATTTGTAATAATATCATGCATGCTTGTTATTCCTGCGGTGTCTTACTTGTTTATTGGGCTTGCAGGATATTCAGTGAGCTTGTTATTCCCGCGGTGTCTTACTTGTTTATTGGACTTGCAGGATATTCAGTGAGCCGTGGGGATTAGTTATGGTGCACGTAAACTGGTCCGAACACCCATGTAAATAAAAAAAAAAATATGAAAATCGGCACGTGTGTTAATCCATGAAAAAAACGCAACATCTCTTCGTAAAATATTCTCCACGCCAGATGGCCTG
>NW_011507234.1:0-1405 GCF_000495115.2 Populus euphratica | reverse complement strand
TAGGAATTAAGAGAATGAAAACCAAATTTAAAAATAAATCAAAAAATCAAATAACTAGGGATAGAATTAAAAATAAAATTTAATTAGAAATAATCAATGCAAATAAAATAATTATAAATAAGAGAAGAAAGACTAAATCAAAAGAATAAAATTAAAAGTTTAATCTTATTTTTTACATTGCTAACACACAACCTGATAAATAATGAGAAGAAAAGTAAATAAAAATAATAAAAATAATTCTTGGTCAAACAACACTAAATACTATATATGTATTATCTAAAAAAAATGCCTAAATAAATAAAATAATGTAATAAAAACCTGGTTACAATTATTGCAGTCAATTGTACGTGCCACTAAAAGATAGTTAATGTATGTGAGTCACGCATTATCAACTTTTTTATTTTTTATATAAAATTTAAAATATTTTTAGAATTAAATAATAATAACAAATAAATATGATAAAATTACAACCAAACCCCTAAAAAAAGTTAAAAAATTCAAATGATAAAAGTAGTGCAATAATTATATAATTTTATAAAATATAAAGTACAAAAGCGCCCATATACATGAGGCATTGTATTATTTTATTAAAATTTTACATTAATAATTTTAATATTTAAAAAACACAATTATTAAAGTAACCAGTAAAATCCTTGAAAAGTATTTGTATCATGATGGAGAGACCACCTTACCAAAGTAAGTGCAAAATATAAAATGATTAATAAATAAAATAATAAACATGTTATTACAATAAATAGTAAAATATCTTGAGGTGAAATAATACAATATGGGAATTAGGTTTTTTTATTTATAATATCATAGGTAATTTTTCTCTTAAGCTGGAGCTTCTTTTGTCTGTCCTGGAGCTTCTTTTTTTCTTTGTTTTTTGGACGTGAATTGACCATTGCCTCAACTTCTCATATGCTTCCAAACGCTAACAAATACATGAGATGTCATGCAGATGATTAATGGCGCGTATAGTTCGTTTCTACATAATATTTTTTTATTTTTTTATAAAAAACAAATTAATAAAAAATATTTTATAATTAATTTTTAAACTTAGTTTATTTATTAAAAAATATTTTGAACTTTTAAAAATATGATTTTTAAATAGTAATTTGCGTATAAAATTTTTTTAATTATTTTAACTACCACATTATTTCTTATCATCATCATCATCTCATAACTAATATTAAAAAATATTTTATATATTTTACTAGAAAAATATCATATATGCAAAATATTTTTTATAAAACAAACAGAACCTAATAAGGAGAATTACTCATCACATACATGTCACATTATCTAATAAAACTTGATAATGAACCAGCATGATTTTTAAAATGAGTTACAAAGGAACTTAATTGCAAGATCATTTCAACATAGGGACTAAAACAGATTTATA
>NW_011507233.1:0-1406 GCF_000495115.2 Populus euphratica | reverse complement strand
ATAAATAAAAAAGTGAACAAAAAGAGAAAGGCATAAAAGAAATTTGTTTTTTATTCAATTAAAAAATTTAAATCTTACAAATTTATTTATTGATGTCAAATTCAAAAATATTATATTTTTTAGGTTTATAAATTATTTAGTAACATCATAGTTAGAAATATTCATAGATAAAATATTCATTAGCATAAGAGTGAAGAACATTATAGAAGGAAAAAAATAAGAGAAAAATAAACTTTAATAATCTAAGACAAGACCAGCAATGTAGCTTGATTTAAATAAAACGTTTAAAAAGTGATAATATCTTTCATTTTACATAACTAATTCCATATTATAAAATATCTATTGATCAGTTAGAGTTTCTAATGACTATAATACTAGATAATGACTTTTTAAACTAAACATATTTCCACAAAGAACAAGATGCTAGATATTTATTCATTTTTTTATTTGAATAATTTTAATTAATTGTCATGATGTCCAGGTGTGATAGTATTGCTATATTTTGTTTTTTTTAATGATTTTCAAGATGTTTTGACACATAAAAATTAAATAAAAATGAAGAAAAGTAACAAAATGATTAAAATAGCATTGAAACAACATATATTTTTTTGTGGAATTTTCTAATTTTTTTAAAAAATATATTAAAAAACAGGGGTCAATAATTGGGTTATAACAACACAAAATAAATTTTTCATGAGTTGAGAGAGACCTGATGGTGTTTTTTTAGAATCTCAGTAGTGTGATAAAAAAAAATCTAAATTAAGGAGAATCTAACCCGATTTGATTTTGGACCATTTTTTAGATATTTTGAGTAGATGAATTGATTTGTAAGTATTCCAAGAATGTTATTGAAGTGTTTTTATGTTAAAATAACTTAAAATATAGTTTTTTTTTAATAGAAATTGTATCCTAATTTTCTGATAATCATTGTGGTAGCTGAAATCTAGGTTTGTAAGCAACACGTCATTTATCTCTTAAAAATAAAAGATAAAACCAAGTCCAGGCACAAGAACCTGGTTTTGAAGGCTCACCCACGTGCTCGCGCTTTTCCTCTGCAATGCCCTAGGTGCACTAGGGCATAGATATGTGCTTCTAACTTTTTTTTTGCCTTATTTTTTTTTAATTGGTTCTATTTTTTTATATATATAAGATAAAAGTATTATTTAATTTAATTAAATCCATAATTCAAATCACATGATATTTTATTTTTATTTTTTAATAGATATCCTTTTTAAAATAATGTTTAAAGTTATCTTTTAATTAATATAATTCATTTGTGATTGTTTTATTTACTTATTTAATATTTTTGCATAGAGAGTTTTTTTTAAAAAAATATTTTGTATGTGTTTAATTTTTGAAGAGATTCTGATTCATCTATTTTTTTTTATCTTTTGTGTAGATGAATT
>NW_011507232.1:0-1407 GCF_000495115.2 Populus euphratica | reverse complement strand
GGTAGAAAACCATGTGATTACTTGTAACTGATTATTATATAATTAACGTAACCAAGTTAATAGGATTAATATGATTTATTTAAAATTACATGGATAGTAATATGATAATGTAAGATTAATTTGAAATTTTTTAGTATATATATTTTATGTTCTAAAGAAAAAAAATATTTTTTTAATATGGGATTAGAAACCCTTTTGTATATAAACTTTATATTTACAAGAAAAAAGTTATGCTTTTTAAATGTGAGATTTGAAACCTTTCAGTATATATACTCTATATTTTTAAGAAAATATTATTTTTTTAATTTGAGATAAAAAAACCTTTTGATTTAAATTTTTCAAATTAAAAGGATAATATAATATATTGTCAATGTGAGATTTGAAACTTTTTAGTACATATATTTTTAATTTTTTTTAAAACTTTATTATTTATAATGTGTATAGCCTATATTCACATGATTTTTTTTTTAATTTTTTCATACGAAAAATTAAATTTTTAAATTTTATTTTTTTATTTTTTCAGGTTGACCCATAAAACTCATAACTAGGTCCATGTCCGGGTCAACCCCAGGCTAAGTTCAAAATGTTTTTGAAAAAAATTAATTTTTTTCTTTAGTTAAAATTAATTTTTTCTATTTTTTTCATATTGTTTTGATATGTTAATCTTAAAATTATTTTTTAAAAAAAATATTATTTTAATATATTTTAAACAAACAAGCACTTTAAAAACATAATCGCTATTACATTCTTAAATGCTCCTAAAAATAGAACAACACACATATTTCTATTTATATAAATTACACACACATATATAGTTTGATTGATTATGTAAATTATTATAATGTAAAGATATTCATGTAATTTTTGAAGGGCAGGAAAGCATGTTATTACTTGTAATTAATTATTAATTAGTGTAACCAAGTTAATACGATTAATGTGATTCGTAAAAAATTACAAGTAGTAGTAATATGATAATATAAAATTTGAAATATTTTAGTATATATATTTTATGTTTCAAAGAAAAAAATTATTTTTTAATATGGAATTTGAAATCTTTTTGTATATATACTTTATATTTCCAAGAAAAAGTTAATTTTTTAATGTGGGATAAAAAACCTTTTGATTTATATACTTCAACTTAAAAAGATAATATAATATCTTTTTAATGTGAAATTTAAATTTTTTTAGTATATATATTTTATATTAAAAAAATACTATTTTTTTAATATGAGATTTAAAACTCTTTAGTATATATATTTTATATTCACAATAAAAAAAGTTATATTTTTTTAATGTAAGATAAATATTTTTATTTTTTAAAAAATTTATTATTTATATATAGTTTATATTTATATGAATTTTTTTTAATTTTTTATATAAAATATTAAAATTTTAAATATTACTTTT
>NW_011507230.1:0-1408 GCF_000495115.2 Populus euphratica | reverse complement strand
AACTAAAAATATAAAAAAAAATTAAAATATTTTAAAAATATTTTTAAAATATAAAAATAAATAATGATTTATTTAACATGCTATATGAAACATAGATGTAATTTGTCACGGAAGAATCAAACCTCCTTCAAAACTAGCACAGCCTTCTTGAAACACATTCCCAATAATTGACCCCAAGTAATTAATAATCTCTAAACACTCTGTTCGTCCTGTGTTACGCTTGCAAGGGCTTCATTTTTCTTGATAAAAAAACGCGCTTAATTTAATTTAAAAAAACATATGGCATATGAAATTGGCAAATTAAAGGAGTGCCTCTCAAGGCTTGACAGGGGAAGAAGAATAAAATTATATTGATGTGATTCACAATTATATATGATAGTTAAGGCTTCAAGTGGATTATCAAAATAAAAATTTAAAAGCAAACAACTATTCATTTTAAAGTAATTGATTAAGTTGTTTTAGTGTTTTTTGAAGAATGTTAATTTTGTATTTATTTTATTTAATTATAAAATACAATTCTCGTAGGTTATATCATAGAAAAGAAAGAGATGTATACTTTGTTTTTTAATTTATTCTAATTATTATTTTTTATTAATTAAAAATATTTTAACTATATTTTTATTGGTGATATTGGTTGAAGTTGATGACGTGTCAATTGTCTATAATCTACTATTTTTTATATTTGTCTTTTACGTATTAACAATTAACAAACAATACTAATGGTGTGTTTGGTATTGCAGTTGTTGTTGTGATTGTGGTTTAAAAATAGTTGTTTTGTAAAAGGTACTTTTAGTTGAGATTAAGTTGGAAAAATATACATTTGGTTAAAAGTGTGGTTAAAATTGAGGTTATATATATATATATATATTGATGGGTTTTAATTTAAATATTATAGATTTAACTATTATTATTAAATTATAAAATAAATAACATTTTATATAAAATATTTTTTATTATTCTATTTAACTATCTATAATTTCAATACATCTGAAATACATCCGATAATTTTCTTGATTTCTTAAACGCGCTAACATAACTTGTAAAATATAATCAAGAACAAAATTAAAATTACAATAAAATTCTTCAAATACTACGTTATCAAATAAATAAAACATAATTAAAAAATAAAAAATATTTTTTTATTTTACTAGATCGAACCAATTCAATGCATTTTACACGTTGAATCGAACTTGGTCATGCCAAAACAGTGGAGCTATGCTCTATTATAACATGCTCCACTGTTCACTCAACAATGTAGCATGGTCTCTTTTTTATCAGAAAAACAATAATTTACTATTTTTCTTCTTCTTATATTTTATACTCAATTTATTGTGAGGTCCATATATAGTAAATTATTATTTTTTTAATTAAATATTTACAAGTTGTAATTTACTTTAAAAACAATCAC
>NW_011507229.1:0-1410 GCF_000495115.2 Populus euphratica | reverse complement strand
TTAATTCATGAATCACGAGTCTTACTTGCTCACATCAAGCATGAAATTATCTTTATAAGTATCAACGGTTTTGCTTGTCTTGTTCATAAAAACCAAGGAATTTTGAGTTGGACAAGATGGAGAGGGGAGGATAGGGAGATAGAAGAAGAGTTTTGGAATTAGGGATTGTGGTCTCTTATTGATTGGGCTTATTTTTCAAAGGAATAATCTACTGTATTTTTGTTGATAATAGTAATTAACACGTCATTTATTATATATAATAAGTTTAATACTTAATATATTTTTTTACAATTTATTGGTAATTTGATAGTAATTAATATTAAATTCTCAATAAACTCAATATTAAAAAATAAAATTAAAAATATATATTTAAAAAATATCCAAAAAATAACCAAAATCAATATGGCTTAACCTATTAAAACTTTAATGTTTTTTTAATTAATAACATGTAAATGCACACATCAAATGGACATCAAGCCAAATGTAAGATGATGCTCATTCTTTTTTATTGGTTTCTGGATATTGACTGATGTTGATTTTTCTTTCTTATCTTCATTGGTGTTTGTTGCCAGCCTGGCTTCAGGCTGGGAGGAAGAGAAACTATTAGAAGAGAATTCTCATTATGTATATTAAGCATAAGCAGTTATTTACTTATTTTTTTTTAAAAAAATTGTTAATCAGGAGTTGATAAATAATGGAAATGGTAAAGTGGTGAGGTTTGACCTGCTATATATATTTCTATCAAATAGCAAGTTGATGGAACTTTGTGACTTGCAAGACACCTTTTAGTTATGATTGGTTTATTTTAGTAAATTATTGGGTTTTTTTTTAATGAATGAAATTTGATGGGTTTTGAACACAAGACTATGATTATCGATTGAATGATGTAAAATTACAAAAGAAACTAAAACATTTAGGAAAGGTTCTTTATATCAAGACACAGATTTATCGTAGCTTATAATAATGTTTTTTTTCTTTACCTTTAAATTATTTTTTCAAACTGAATTTATTTGGGATTAAACTTGATGGTTTGCCAATTAACTTTATGTTGGCTTCTCATTATGTCAAAGAAAAAAATATAATACTTGGTTGATACTTCATTTGACAAAATATATTTTGATTTCATTGATTTAGAGCAATTAAAATTTTAAGAACCAAATTTAAAAATAAATTTAGTGTTTAGGAATGGAAATGAAAGAAAATGTTGGGAGTGGCTCGCATATGTGAGAAGGTCTACCTAGTATAGACTACACATTTGATGGCCATAGATGTTCGTTGGCGGCCTTTTTTTATTCATCTTAGCGTCCTCTTCCACCTAAGGTAATGTGTATGCATATAGGAGGTATGGTTTGGCTCTGACAACACAGCCTTCCTTCCTCTCTTCTCCTTTTTCTCTTTCATTTCCTCGAG
>NW_011507259.1:0-1392 GCF_000495115.2 Populus euphratica | reverse complement strand
GTCGAATTCAAAAATAATGTCAAATTATTATCAATACAATTTAAAAACTCGAGGTGGAAATATTATTCAAATGAACAGTGAACTGCTCAAGTTTTTCCTTTCTTTTCACCTTTTTTTTTTTAATAAAGTATAATGCCCACTTATTAGATCTCAGAATCCTTCAACTCAAGTTGACTTTACATGGAGCTTTGATTTGTATTAGATCTCAGAATCCTTCAACTCTCACTCGAGTTGCACTGTTATAGTCAGTTGCGAGCTACACTACAAACATAAAATACAAATTAACTAAATTAAGTAAAGTAATCAGTTTTTTTTTTTTGGAAAAGAAGACAGCAACAATAGGTTATATATAGTAGCAAAAGAATGTGTGATATAACAAGTTATTGAAAGATCAAGGCTTTGAAGAAATCACGCTGTCATAGAACATATACACAGCTCCTGCATAGGGCAGAAGAAGCCTTTTGGATAATCATGTAACGGAGAGAGGCGGCTTCAAAAGAAACCTTGGGAAAACGGTCATCCAACTAATTGAGTTTAGCCGCGTAGCCAGTTCAAGGTCAATGATAGCCTTTAGTAAAACTATAAATGAAGTTTCTTAATTAAGAAATTTTTTTTTTATTTTATATATGTTTGATAAGTAAGATCTCACATAATTTTTATTTTTTACTTGGGGGCTTTTTGTTAAGTGGAGATATTTTTTTTATAAAGTATAATTAACAAATATATCTTATTTATTATTGGGTTCTTTTGTTAAATGAAGTTCTTGGACATTGCTCAAGTAGCTATGAGCTTAAGCCAGCTTTGTCTAGCAATATGAGGTTTTTGAGAATAAAAATATCGGGTTATTTATAGTTCAGGTCTAGTATGCGCATCCACTGTATAACTAGAAATTCCTTTATAATGAAACTTTTTAAAGACAAATCACTATAGATTTCACTTCAAAACATGAACTTATAGATAGATATGCATAATGTATTTGCTAATATTTGGCTGTTTTCTCGAGAAAAAAAAGAAATAAATAATATTGAAGATAAAGAGGACATGCTTTTTTTTTTATATATAAAAAAATATAAGAATTTACTTCAAAATTATCTTCAAAACATTTTTATTTTTTATTTTGATCTTATTTTTTTAGGCAAACATATTTTTATATTTTTTAAATTTGTTTATTTTATTTTGAAACATTAACCAAACATCATTTCATATTTTCTTTTATTTTTTATGAAGTATCTCCGTAACTTCATAACTTCATAAGTAATTAATGTTAAAGAACTATTTCATCTCAAAACTTAAACTATTAGGTAAAGTTTTGGAATATAATTTATATTATTATCTAATAATTAATATTTAAACTTGAGATGGAAAAGAATTTATCTTTTGTTATAGATTGGA
>NW_011507194.1:0-1437 GCF_000495115.2 Populus euphratica | reverse complement strand
TATTTTTTTTAAAAATATTTTTATTTAATTATATGATAAAAAAATAGATACTTATAAAACCAAGTATCAAATCAATACTAACATATTTTGTTGAAATCATGATAACCTCGTAAAAAATAAATTAAAATAAATTATAAATTTTAATTTTCAGTAAATTTTTTTGAATCATTTTTTATCTAATAATATGATAAAACAAATAAATACTTAAAAAATTAAGCATCGTCTTAACTCCGGGATGTTTTTCTGAGATTATGATAATATTATAAAAAGTAAATCGAATAAAATAATAAAGGTTAATTCTCAATAATTAAGTTTTTAAAATTGTTTCTTTATTTAGTAATATGATAAAAAATAGATGTTTTAAAAACTAAGTACCAACCCAATATCAATATTTTTTAAAATCACCATAACCTCATAGAAAATAAATTAAAATAAATTATGAAATTTAATTTATAATAATTATGTTTTTTAAAAATTATTTTTTATTCAACAATACGATAAATTGTTTTTTATTTAATAAAATGATGGGAAAAGGTAAATGATTGTAAATCTGATTACTAACCTAATGTGAGGATTTTTTTTCCGAACTGTGATGAGCATGTATAAAGGAAATTAAAATAATTAAATAAAAAAATACTTCTAATAAATAATAATATACAAGGGGAGGTTATGACATCCCCTCCTCGACCAGTTCTTGTTAATAGAACTAAAGAAGAGAAATTAAAAGCCTTCAAAATTTGTAATGGAGCAAGATATAATCCATTATGGATTGTATAATATTCTAATTTTTTTTTTGAACTTTAAAAATAATTTAGTCAGTTAATTTTGTTAAAAAAATTTATCAATTAGTTTGGATTTAGGCTTGATAATTATTTCATTTTGCTTGATATATGTTTGAGAGAGAGAACATTTTTGCATGGTTAATATTCGATTTGGCAAAATAAGATTTGGTGGAATTGAATTTAAAATTAAAATAGATATACAGCCTATTTTTTATTAAACAAATAAAAAAAATTATTAGCACATGTAACAATCACACAAACATTTAAGAGAGGTTGTTGCACTTTAAAGATGTATGAGGTGAAAATTGTGTTTAAAACACAGTTTTATTTGGTATTATTAAAATCATTTTAATAAAGTTTTATAATAAAGTGATTAGTTATAATATTAGTTTTTTAGTGTGACTTCAACAACTTATTTTTCTTGTTTTTTCTTGTTTTTTTTTTATTTTCTCAGTTTATATGCTTGACTCTTTAAAATAGAAAAGAGGGTTGTTATTTTTTATTTTAAATTTAATTTTTATTTTTTTAATTACTGATTTTTAGCAGCAATTGTAATTATTTTTTCACAAAATTGACACTTGATAGACCATGGTGCTTGTAATCATAGATACACAAGAATAAATGCGAGTTGAAGAAATATTAAAAAATAATAAAA
>NW_011507226.1:0-1413 GCF_000495115.2 Populus euphratica | reverse complement strand
AAATCAAACAGTTCTTTTAATTTTAAAACTAACTAATTAGTTCATTGTATCAATATTAGCCATGCTTAATTTAACACCAATTTATTGAAAAAATTGTCTTCTTTTCTCATTTCCATATCGTTTACTTAAAAAAATAAATTGAAAGAAACATGAATTGGACTAAAAAGACTAATTAATTATTTAATTCATTTAGTAATAATATAGAGATGATCAATTTTGAGGACCGGGCCCTCCTCCTCAAAACATGATAAATTGGGCTTGAATTTAGACGAAGCCATACCATCAAATGGAATAAGAAAAGTGATAGGCCCGTATAATTACAAAAGCCCTTTTGCTATCAATTTACACATGGCACGGTTTAAAGTGAATTATAGTTTACCTCCATTAATTTTGGGGCTTGATAAAAGAAATTAAATAGAAAATTTTTTACCTTTCTTTAATCCTTGAAATGACGGCATGTGTCCCAACTATATTAAAATCTTAATCAAGTTTCCTTCACCAAAAATATTTATAAAACTACCGGAATCTAATTAAACTTGCTATATATATATATATATATATATCTTGACAAATAATATCCTTTTGAGGAGTGTAGATGTGGGAGAGAGATTTACTAATCTAAGTTGGCTTCTGATGGCATGAGTTGAATCGTGGGTTAGCTCCCTTCCTTGTCTTTGAATTCTGCTTGGAAGTCTACTTGGGCTTTTATGAACAGCAAGATTATGTTAGCAGCCAGCAGGTGAAATGTTTGGGTCTTCATATGTTTCTCTCGTGGATCCATATTGTGGTTAAAAAAGTGTGCTCGTAGATCCAAAATTTGTACTTCATGGTTTTAGCATTATACTAGGTTACTTCCCACCACACTATCTGTGCTGTCATAAAATGTTTTTTTTTTTTTGAAGTTAAAAAAAAAATATTCAGACATAAAATTTTGTTTTAGTATTGTTATTAAAGGTGGTAGCGGGTCAGATTTAGAAATTCCTTACAAAGTAAATTATTTAGAAGTTGCCTTGAGTCTTAACATGTTCAAATGTAAAATATATAAATAAAAATCTAAGGAAACAAAAACCAAATGATAAAAAAAAAATTCCAGAATCCCAGGCATGCCTGTAGGTCCAAAGAGAATCTAATGGTAAAAATATATTTTGATTTTTTTTTAAATTTAAAATGATATTTTTTTTAATATTAAAAAAATAACATATTAGATTAATTCAGATTAACTCGTTAAATTTATGAACTAAATCATGAATATTTTTGAGTTTAATAATATATTTTTTAATTTAATTATATAAAAGTAAAGATTAATTCAAAATTAACTAAATATTGAATCATAAAAATAAAAAATACAATAAAAATCCAACATGAAAGATGAAATTAAAAATAAATAAAAAGAAAAAAAACCTTAAAAAGAAA
>NW_011500620.1:114374-116168 GCF_000495115.2 Populus euphratica | reverse complement strand
TGCGAGTATGGGTTATGGTTGGCTTTTTGGAAACTATTTAAAGCATGGGCTTGTTCATGGAGACATTTCTTAAAAGAAAGCAAGGTTGGACAATTATTGGTTGAGTGTTCATTTATTTCACATATTTGACACACAATGTTTTCAACAGATTTTAATTGACCAATCTTTTTCAATTCTAGTGCCTCGACTTTTCTAGCTAAAGATGCAAACTTGGCTTGAAGGTCATGATCTTCCCTAAGGTTGTACATACCTCCACTAGATGTATGAGGTTGAGTTTTACTCAGTGCCTCATAAGCACCCACAACGTCCTAATTTTGAGTATTTTTAGCTAACAAGTCTAAGTACTCCATTGCTTTATCAGGGTCTTTATCTTTAAAAGTTGTATTGCACATTAATTCAACCATTTGCCTATCTCTAAGTGTTAACCCTTCATAAAAATATGAAACTAATCTCCATGTTTCAAAACCATGATGAGGGAAAGTATTAAGCAAGTCTCGATACCTATCCCAACATTGGTAGAATGTTTCTCCCGGTTTTTGAGTGAAAGTGGTGATTTGTTTTTTGAAAGAGTTTGTTCTGTAAGATGGAAAAAACTTCTTTAAAAGCTGTTATTGCATTTCATCCCAAACACGAATAGATCCTGGTCTCAAATTTTGTAGTCATGTTTTAGCTTTATCTTAATCAAAAAAGGAAAAAGCTTTAATCTGATAGTGTTCATGTTACAATTTGAGTCATTATACGTGTTGCAGACCTCCTTAAATTCCTTTAAATACAAGTATAGATTTTTTAAATCTAAACCATAAAAAAAAGATAAAAGTTGAATAATGCTTGACTTAAATTTAAAATGAGATGCGTCAAAAGGAAAAATTATGCATGATGGTGCACTTGTTCTTGTGGGATTCATATGGTCTCTAAGTGTTCTAACATGGTTATTCTCATTATTCTCATTATGAAGTGATTGATTATCTTCTTCAGCCATATTTTCTAAAAATGATAAGGATACGCTACAAACTCTACCACTTAATGTACGTGACCACACTCTCATGCACGTGTATGAATAGAATAAAAGGAAGAAGAAAATAAAAGAATAAGAAACAAGAGAAAAGAAAAAAGAAACTAAGTTACACATAAGAAAAGTGAAAAGAGAAAATAAAATAAATACTATAATTTGTACAAGAACTTACCTCCCCGGTAACGGCGCCAAAAACTTGACACAACCAAAAGATTGATATGTCTTCTCTCAAGTGCAGGAGTGTCAAAGTAATAAACAACCCGGCAAGACTAAGGTCTAACCATAGGAAGGTTAATTATATAAATTATAAACAACAATTATAAACAACAACAATACTAGTAGTAGTAGTAGTAAAAAATAATAATAATAAGAAGAAGAAGAAGTTGATGAGAACTTTGAGATGGAGGATCAATGTAAGGGTTAAACAATGATAACAACAAATATAAAGGTTAGAGGATCCACTAATGGTATGTCAAACAAGTATAGTATAAAATCTTATTATTCAATTAGAAACCACACACAAAGGAGATTTCAATCAGGTTATAAATTGTTAACATGATTACATTAGTTATCTCATTCGATTAATGCTAATACTTGTAAATATTGTTAGGCATTCATGATTATAACTTATGTTAATATCAAATCAAGTTCCTTTCAAAGCTCAGGTGTTAGTTATACCATACAATATGAACTATGAAAAGTGTCAAGTATTTGTTGTACCAAGTGTTATACAACATAAATCTAGATTAGTTATTTAACAAGCAAAGTATTAAAAAGTGAAC
>NW_011500620.1:114128-114276 GCF_000495115.2 Populus euphratica | reverse complement strand
TGTTAGTGTCAAACATTAAAGTCCATATTAAGTTTACACTATACTTATTCTTACACCATTAGTGTAACCTTTTCACCTTGACATAATAAACTTAGCTAAATGTAATGAAAAAAAGAAAAATAAATAAACAAAATAAAAACATAAATAA
>NW_011500620.1:105784-114092 GCF_000495115.2 Populus euphratica | reverse complement strand
ACATAATAAAAGAAAGAAAAATAAATAAACAAAATAAGAACATAAATAAGATAAAAGTTAACTAAGTAAAGGAAAGGAATTAAAAGGCATAAACTTGATATTAATGAAAGCAAAACTTAAGCATTATAAAAAATACAAAGAGAGAAAGTAATAGCATGATCTTGTTCTGGAAACCAAGATGCTTAAATGCATGACAAATACCTTATTTTATAGGCTAAAATTAAGAACTATTGATTTGATGACTAATTGATAAGTGGGTGGTCAACTCTTAACTTGGTGACAATCCTTATATTCTCTTTTCTACCAAAAACATCATTGATAACATCAAAATTGTAACCACTTGAAAACATAAAAGTTATAGAAAATTGTCTCAGCTTTCTAGGATAAAAAATTAAGGTCATTTGAACTTCTAAAACTCCAGATATAGGTCAAGTACTGAACAGTGTTCGGGCTAGAGGACAGATTCAGACTTCTTTGTTGTTGCTACAATTTGGACTTAAAAATAACCTTTTTAAATCTTGGGCTCCATATGAAAGTTGTAGGCCTATGTCTTACCTTTTCATCCATATAAAATAGACCTAAATCCGAGATCTATAGCTCTAGATATGACCTAATTACAGAACAGTGTTCTGGTTTGGACTGCACCGACATCTCTTTTTTAAATTTAGCCATCTCTTTGTCCTTTCAATTTTAGTTCTTAAATTCATCAATCAATTCTTTCATTTATGTAATAAGCTTGCATTTAAAATGAACATTTACCACAAATTAAAGGTACCTTATATTATTAGATATGTTATTATAAAACATGTTTTAGTTAAGAAGTTATTGATATTTTAAGTGCAAAATGATGATATAAAACTTTTATAAAAATACACTTTTAAGTAATAATCATCTAGCACATCGTAAGTTTAGAGCAAAATGTTGAACTTCTTGACCCCTAACCTCATGCATGTGATGAGGAAGATGAAGATAATTCTAGTTTACTTGATTATGTCCGTACCATATTTGCACAGGTTTCAAACAATGTTTATCTCATTCCACACCCTCAATCATTTAGTGTTCATAGTTACAAACCTAAAAAGCCTATAGAACACCTTCTTATATCTCCTCACGATAGAATGTCTAAGTCAGCTGAGTCGTTACCATGTATGGTTCATAATTTACATATTGAGATCATGAAACAAATTCAAGCAAGTAATGAATAATACAAATTTCAAGCTGATTTACTTACATATCATGATGCACTTAATGTTGGAGATTATTTCATGATACAGATTAGATCTAAACGGTGTTCTTTGGAAACCGATCATAAATTGAAAGTAAGTAGTACTAGACCATTCAAAGTGTTGCAAATGATTAAATCAAATAATTATGTCATTAAATTGCCATTAAACTTTGATATTAGCTCTACTTTTAACGTAAAAGACCTTAGTATTTATAAAATACAACCTATCCCTGATGCTTTTTTTGATACCCTTACCTCATTATCCATATCTTTGGCATAAAAGGAACATATTAATGCTACTTTGAAGGCAAAAGTTGTTTTTACCAGGGATGCTGAACTTTAGCAAATCCCAGTATATGGGCTCCATGACCAGATTCATATTATACTTGGATTATTAGAGAAACATCGCAACAGTTTGATCCTTATCTTTGAGAGCGTTATTGGAGTTGCCTTGACTTATACTCGACAGGGTCGAGTTCTTCCAACTTCCAAAGAATTGATGGGGGCACCAAACCTGAAATATTATTTATGCACGCGTATGATTATAGACAATGGAAGATAGTCCAAATAATTGAGATTGGGCTTTAACTTATGTTTTTTACTTTTAATTTATATCAACTTTTAGTTGAGACTTATTAATTAAGCTTTATTTGGTGGTTTTGATTTAATTATTGTTGAGTATTTTATTTAGTGAGCTATAAGGCCAATCACTTGTTCTAGTTAGGGTTTAGTATTAATACCCTACTTTTCTAAATGTTAAGCAGTTTTGATGATTAATAAAAATATTACAGATTTTGCATATCTTCAATCCTCTTTCTTCTCTTCTTCAACTTCTTTTTTTTCTCTAAAATCTTATTTCTTTTCCCAGCTTTAATTCTTTTGTTTATTGTCCCGTCTAATAACCTGAAATATAGCTAGGGTTATCTAGCTAGTGGGCAACTACTCGGGGTCACGAGTTACGTCCAAAAAAATAATTTTTTTAAAAGGTTAGCACAATTAATTAAAAGTATAGCAATTGAAAAAAAAAAAGATGAAATAATACAATTTATATATGTTATAATTAAAAAAATATGTTTTTTATAGCTTGCTATTGTTTATAAAAAATAAAAATAAAAACTTTGGAAAACACCAAAATTCTAATTATCAAAACTCTAATTATAATATTACGAATATCTTAAAAAAAAATATTTTCAACGAGATATAATTATCAAAACTCTAATTATAATATTACAAATATCTTAAAAAAAAAATATTTTCAACGAGATAAATCTGATAAAACCATATAAAAACCATGAATGATGACCCGAGTAAACTGAACTTCACACCTAAAAAAGAAGGGTGACTTACTTGTCTGACGGCCGTACACACTATGCAACATAAAAACCACAAACAAACAAATTTGACAGACATTTGTTAGCTGGATCACTCCCTTTAATTGTCTGCACGGCTCCTGAAATTAGTTACTTCTATTACAAGAGAAGATTAAATAAAGAAAAATATCGCGGCAAATAATGATGACCGTTGAAAGAAAGCGGTAGGTGAATTTTTTTTTTTTTTTTGAGGAAAAAGGCATCAGAAAATAGAAGGGGAGGCCGGCGATTCCCCTCCTGACTCCTGTGTGTTCCTGAGTCAGCATGAAAGGAGACAGGAAAGAAAATACATCACATGTGACTTTTTTGATAGCCAACCATGATATTTAAGGCTTGTTCATGTATAAAATAAGGATTGTAAATAAAAATGTCTTTTACTTGTAACAAAGACAAATAATATCTAGGGGAACTTGATGGTTCTCAAATCAAAGAACACCATCAATTATAAAATAGTGTTTTAGTTGGTTGGATTTAACATTATAATAACCCTGATTCTGTTAATAAGAAAGGAGAGAGCGGAGAGAAGCATCCCTGTAACCTCTTCCGAAACTTTCAAGGATATTACTTTGAGGGGGTTAGGCAGGGATTTCATTTCTTTTTCTTTCCCTTCTCTCTTCTTTTGCTGTGGAACAAGGAAGACAAAACCTTGGCATTGGATTGGGGATACATTTCTCTTTAGACAGTTTGAAAGAGGCATGTCATCTCTCTCTCTCTCCCCTGTTCTAATTCCAAGGGCAGGGATCTGATTGATTGTCTTGGTTTTATATGTTTTCTGGAGTTCTTTATTATTATTCCTGAATTGCGTAGTCCTATTCTTAAATAATGAGATCTTGATCAAGTTATGAACAAAATCGACAATCTCGAAGTGCAGGATTGTAAAAAAGGGAATGGATACAAATTCTATAAAATATTAACGTGATCGTTGAAGATTACAAGTAATTGGGAATTGTATTGAAAAGATGCAGCCTTGTGGATTAGCATTTAGATGGTAGAAATAGGAAAAGATGGAAACATTTTATGTGTTACC
The DNA here is from genome assembly GCF_000495115.2 of Populus euphratica. Taxonomy (NCBI): domain Eukaryota; kingdom Viridiplantae; phylum Streptophyta; class Magnoliopsida; order Malpighiales; family Salicaceae; genus Populus; species Populus euphratica. Next base: position 110,470 of record NW_011500620.1, on the reverse strand, counting down.
ATACATGCTTTTTGCCTCTATACATGCTCGGATCTTTTTTAGTCCATTCCATTTTATTGTAATCCAATGATCTTCTTCTCGTAGCCCACATGGATTCTCTTTTTTTCTTATCTCTTTGCACTTCTTTGACATACTCTGATTTGTTAATACCTCTGCGAATGAAGGAGTTTTGTGTGCCTATCAGCAGAACACATGAAATAATTTTGTGGGTTTCAAGAACTTTTGGACTCCTTCCTTCTTTTCTTTACTCATAGCTTTCCTTATATGCATTTGCTTCTGTCTTGTATGAATCTTAATGTGTAATGATAAAAGACGTGTCCAGTTTTGGTCACCCAATGTTTGTCATGGAGCCTGGCAATGGCTTGGTAAGTTTTGGGGGAGTATCTGAGAAATTAATTTCGGATCTATAACTTTGCCAAGAAAAGGTCGCTTTTGGATGCATTATTTGATCTTATGTTCTCTTGAGAATTGTGAAAGATTTCAATCTAAATGGTAACTTTCACATTGAATAAAGTCATTTAGAAAACTCAGGATTTGCTATTTAAATCAAAATCATAATCATTCTTTCTTTTATCTTTTACGATTTATCATTATTCTCCTTTTTCATGGAATAGATATAAGAGAGTCAACAAATAATATCATTGATTTTTTTCTTCCTGAACATTTAATGACTCTTAATCTTCCCACATGACCTTTTTTTTTTAATTAAAATCTCATTTTGATCCCTTCTTTCAATCTGCAGAAGGGTTACTTCGAATCTGATAGAAGAAATGGATAACATCTCCAAAGAATTTCCCCTAGTTTCCAAGAAAGGAGCTCCAGTGCCACCTCCATCACGTGGTCCACCAACAACCAGTTACCACCAAAAGGGGTTATTCATAAATGCCTCAACATTAAGAGGATATAGCTGTGTCTGCACAGCTACCAGGGACTTGTGGGACAAACTCTTTGATGAAGGCTATAGAGCAGATGTTACGATTAGCACTGATAATGGTGGCTCCATATACGCCCATGCTAGTGTTCTTGTAAGCCCTTGTTTCATTTTCTGTTGAATATATGATGATAAAGAGCTGGTTTAGATTACAAAGTGCTGGCTCTTTTAGAAATTTGACTAAACATGTAATGAAAGTTTGGAGAAGGATATAAGAAATATCCAAAAGGAACTGTGATCTGTGTTATCCTAAACTGATGTATTTTTGTCAGAGGGTCTGGCTAATGATCATAAAGAGATGGAATTCCTGGTTTCCTTCCTTGTGGTGAATTTAGAAAAACTGTGTGTTTGTTGATTTTATTTTCCTGGTTATACATACAGAACAATCATAGAAAATTAGTACATCCTATTACCAGCAATAGATTGTGCAGATCTTCTAAATAAATTCACATATTTTAATTGCAAATTTTCATTTTCCGGGCTTTTTTAGATATGAATCTGCTATGATAAGATGTGTTCTGTTAAATCGAAACAGAATCTTATTCATAAACTGAATGTTTCTCAACAGGGAATGGCTTCTCAAGTGATGAAAGGAATGCTAAAGCAAGCAAAAGGCCGAGGTCAACAACGATCGATCTCAATTCATGGTGTTCCACACAACGCTGTTAGAGTTTTTATTCGACTCTTGTATTCTTCATGGTAACAAATTTACCCTCATTGGTGTTTCTTCAAGAAGATTAAAAAGAAGATGAATGAGCTGTATCTAGGACCTTTTTTTATAGCTTGTTAACACTGCTACTCTTATACTAAAACTGTTATTCATGGTCTTTGCACAGCTATGAGAAAGAGGAAATGGAGGATTATGTGCTGCATTTGCTAGTGCTCTCACATGTGTTTGTGGTTCCGGCATTGAAGCAAATATGTATTCAGCAGTTGGAGCATGGTTTTCTTACCTCAGAGAATGTAGTTGACATCTTTCAGCTTGCGTTGTTGTGTGATGCTCCCCGGCTGAGCCTCATTTGTCATCGCATGATCTTGAAAAACTTCCAGGAAATTTCCATCACTGAAGGATGGAAAGTAATGAAAAAGAGCCACCCAGCACTTGAAAAGGAACTTCTGGTGTCCTTGGCTGATGAAGAAAATGTAAGGAATCTATTTTATGCACAACATTTGTGGCCACTCATGTTTAAAGCGGCAAATCTGAATGGTCCAAATCATTTGCAGATGCGAAGGGAAAGAATTAGAAAATCAAATGAGAGAAGGATCTATTTCCAATTATACGAAGCAATGGAGGCTCTTGTTCATATATGCAGAGATGGTTGTCAGACAATTGGGCCTCATGATAAAGATTTCCAAGATAATCAGGCACCCTGCAACTATTCAGCATGCAAAGGACTCGAAATGATTGTCCGCCATTTTGCTAGTTGCAAGTTAAGAGTACCTGGTGGCTGCATCCATTGCAAGAGAATGTGGCAACTATTGGAACTACACTCCCGTCTCTGTGTTGATTCAGAGGCGTGCAGAGTTCCTTTATGCATGTGAGCCTTCTATACTTTTCATCCTATAATTATGACATGAATAAACCTCGTTCTCTTGTTAGACTGGTCAACTGAGAAACTTGTCGTGTTAGGAATTTCAAGGAGAGGACCAAGAAACAAAGCAAGAAGGATGAGATTAGGTGGAGAATACTAGTGAAAAATATACTCAAGACAAAGAGCATCGGAGGATCGCCATTCTTTTCATCAGCATTTTCCATGTCTTCTTGATTGGGGAAAAAAAAAAACAAAAAACAGATTTCAATTGTAGAATTGTTGTAACCATCTTGTAGAGATAGGAACAACGTCTTTTTTTAAAAACTGTTGTTCCTTTCTGCCTTACTGTGAACAAAAAAAAAAAATGACGTATCAGCAAATATATCACTTCCTTATTCTGAGAACAGTATTTCTTTGCTTTGATAAACACAGCATGTCGTTTGGTGGTACAATACGTCTCACTGTCCACGTCGTTGGAGATCAAGCCAGGACATCGATCCTACCGAGCATGTCCTTGTTTGTAACGAAGCATGTCTCTGTTTACATTTTATATATTAACCAAAAATATTATTTTAAAAATTAATAAAAATAACACTTACAAAAACAATACAACCAATAATAATATATAGTCAATTAAATTCAACAATGTATTTAGTTATTAAATAAAATAATAAAATAATAAAATAAAAATAAATGAATAACTATCTAGTTTTAAAGAAAAGTTATTAATGACATGGATAAAAAGATGAAAATTACTACTACAAAAAAAAATGCAAATATGGTAAAATGAAAGCAATTTAATAGAAAGTAGAAAATTAAATAGATACAAAAAGAAAATTTGAATCCCATCCATATATTGCTTTTAAGTCTGTTTGATAATGTTTTGTAAAGTATTTTTTATTTAAAAATACATTAAATTAATGTGTTTTAATGATTTTTTATAACTGTTTTAATATTTTCATATCATAATTATTCAAAAAATCTGAAAATTATATTTTATTTTATTTATCTTAGTCGATACTCACCTCGAAATGAATTTTTAAAAACAATGTAATCATACTATCAAATCAATGATACTCATCTCGAAATGAATTTTTAAAAGCAATGTAACCATACTACCAAGTCAACATGCTCAAGTAGTTTGTGCGTATAAAAAGTAATTTGAGAGGTTTATTTTGTACAAAATATTTTAGAGGAAGATGATTTCTTGATTTTTCTAGGTTTATTTCATATAAAATAGTTTATCAAAAATATAATCAATATAAAGTACTTTATAATCAACTTATAAAATTTCTTAAAATATTTGACAGATAATAATTCACTTACAATATCATCTAATTATTCCATCTACCACCATCATTACCTTACCATCACTTCACCATGCAACCAAAACCTCAATCACTTTTATTATCTTCATTGTTGTCGTTGCCACCACCAACACCAATAAGCCATTGTTGTCCCTATTACTCCACCGCGATCACCACCACCACCACCACCACCACCACGACCACCACCATTAGCATCACCATATCAATACAAACACCACTAAATCATCACTATTATCACCACTTTATTGCACAATCATCGCCACCATTCTTGCTCCCACTTCATCATCACTATTACCATACTATCTCATCAATATAGCACAATATTAGCACTTTATTATTATTATATTTTTAACATCATTACTTATTAAAATCATTTAAAATATTTTATAAAAAAAATATTTTACATAAAAGAGGCTGAAACACTCCAACGATATATTTTCATTTTGATGAAATATAAAATATTTTAGCAAAGAAATAAACATTTATAAAAAGCAAACATTTCATTAATATATTTTTTATTTTGGTGAAATATAAGATATTTTATGTAAAAGCAAACATATATATTTTTATTATCGTGTGTCTCAACTTCCATTATTAAGAAAAAAAGGTTGCAACCACGCAACAATCCTCATAGCATAATGACTTATTTACACGTCTTACTAAGTTACATCTCAAATAAAAAAAATCTAAAAATAATCAAGTCATAGTGATTAGTACTTAAAAGTGTATTTTTATCAAAGTTTTATATCATCATTTTGCACTTGAAGTATCAATAACTCCTTAACTAAAGCATGTTTTATAATAATATATCTAATAATATAAGATACCTTTAATTTATGGTAAATGTTCATTTTAAATGCAAGCCTATCACATAAATGAAAGGATTGATTAATGA